>NW_027670098.1:0-52040 GCF_964188305.1 Podarcis bocagei
CATTCACTCAAAAATGGTGCCAAACTGTTGCAAACGATCCTCTGAAAGGTTTTCAGTGGAAACAGATGGGTTTATTTCATCGAAACAGAATTCGCACTCGAGGTCTGAACAACTTTTTTAAAAAAATCTCTAAGCCGCGCGGTCACAATTTCAGCAAAAATCTGACGTTCTGCAATTCACTCAAAAATGGCGCCAAACTTTTGTAAACGATCCCCTGAAAGTTTTTTCGGTGGAAACAGATGGGTTTTTATCATCGAAAAAGAAATAGCCCTCGAGGTCTGAACAACTTTTTTTTAAAAAAATCCCTAAGCCGCGCGGTCACAATTTCAGCAAAAATCTGACGTTTTGCAATTCACTCAAAATGGTGCCAAACTGTTGCAAACGATCCCCTGAAAGGTTTTGCGGTGGAAACAGGTGGGTTTTTATCATTGAAAAAGAATTTTCCCGCAAGGTCTGAAAAACTTTTTTTTGAAAAAATCTCTAAGCCGCGCGGTCACAATTTCAGCAAAAATCTGACGTTCTGCAATTCACTCAAAAATGGTGCCAAACTGTTGCAAACGATCCCCTGAAAGGTTTTTCGGTGGAAACAGATGGGTTTTTATCATCGAAAAAGAATTAGCCCTCGTGGTCTGAACAACTTTTTTTTAAAAAAATCCCTAAGGCGCGGTCACAATTTCAGCAAAAATCTGACTTTCTGCAATTCACTCAAAAATGGTGCCAAACTGTTGCAAACGATCCCCTGAAAGGTTTTTCGATGGAAACAGATGGGTTTTTATCATTGAAAACGAATTTTCCCGCAAGGTCTGAACAATATTTTTTTAAAAAAATCCCTAAGCCGCGCGGTCACAATTTCAGCAAAAATCTGACGTTTTGAAATTCACTCAAAAATGGTGCCAAACTGTTGCAAACGAACCCCTGAAAGGTTTTTCGGTGGAAACAGATGGGTTTTTATCATTGAAAAAGAATTTTCCCGCAAGGTCTGAACAACATTTTTTTAAAAAATCCCTAAGCCGCGCGGTCACAATTTCAGCAAAAATCTGACGTTTTGCGATTCACTCAAAAATGGTGCCAAACTGTTGCAAACGATCCCCTGAAAGGTTTTTCGGTGGAAACAGATGGGTTTTTATCATTGAAAAAGAATGTTCCCGCAAGGTCTGAACAACTTTTTTTTGAAAAAATCCCTAAGCCGCGAGGTCACAATTTCAGCAAAAATCTGACGTTCTGCAATTCACTCAAAAATGGTGCCAAACTGTTGCAAACGATCCCCTGAAAGGTTTTTCGGTGGAAACAGATGGGTTTTTATCATCGAAACAGAATTAGCCCTCGAGGTCTGAACAACTTTTTTTTAAAAAAATCCGTAAGCCGCGCGGTCACAATTTCAGCAAAAATCTGACGTTTTGAAATTCACTCAAAAATCATGCCAAACTGTTGCAAACGAACCCCTGAAAGGTTTTTCGGTGGAAACAGATGGGTTTTTATCATCGAAAAAGAATTAGCCCTCGAGGTCTGAACAACTTTTTTGTTAAAAAATCCCTAAGCCGCGCGGTCACAATTTCAGCAAAAATCTGACGTTTTGAAATTCACTCAAAAATCATGCCAAACTGTTGCAAACGATCCCCTGAAAGGTTTTTCGGTGGAAACAGATGGGTTTTTATCATTGAAAAAGAATTTTCCCGCAAGGTCTGAACAACATTTTTTTTAAAAAATCCCTAAGCCGCGCGGTCACAATTTCAGCAAAAATCTGACGTTTTGCGATTCACTCAAAAATGGTGCCAAACTGTTGCAAATGATCCTCTGAAAGGTTTTTCGGTGGAAACAGATGGGTTTTTATCATTGAAAAAGAATGTTCCCGCAAGGTCTGAACAACTTTTTTTAAAAAAAATCCCTAAGCCGCGCGGTCACAATTTCAGCAAAAATCTGACGTTCTGCAATTCACTCAAAAATGGTGCCAAACTGTTGCAAACGATCCCCTGAAAGGTTTTTCGGTGGAAACAGATGGGTTTTTATCATTGAAAAAGAATTTTCCCGCAAGGTCTGAACAACTTTTTTTTGAAAAAATCCCTAAGCCGCGCGGTCACAATTTCAGCAAAAATCTGACGTTTTGCAATTCACTCAAAAATGGTGCCAAACTGTTGCAAACGATCCCCTGAAAGGTTTTTCGGTGGAAACAGATGGGTTTTTATCATCGAAACAGAATTAGCCCTCGAGGTCTGAACAACTTTTTTTTAAAAAAATCCCTAAGCCGCGCGGTCACAATTTCAGCAAAAATCTGACGTTCTGCAATTCACTCAAAAATGGTGCCAAACTGTTGCAAACGATCCCCTGAAAGGTTTTTCGGTGGAAACAGATGGGTTTTTATCATTGAAAAAGAATTTTCCCGCAAGGTCTGAACAACCTTTTTTTGAAAAAATCCCTAAGCCACGCGCGGTCACAATTTCAGCAAAAATCTGACGTTCTGCAATTCACTCAAAAATGGTGCCAAACTGTTGCAAACGATCCCCTGAAAGGTTTTTCGGTGGAAACAGATGGGTTTTTATCATCGAAACAGAATTAAACCTCGAGGTCTGAACAACTTTTTTTTAAAAAAAATCCCTAAGCCGCGCGGTCACAATTTCAGCAAAAATCTGACGTTCTGCAATTCACTCAAAAATGGTGCCAAACTGTTGCAAACGATCCCCTGAAAGGTTTTTCGGTGGAAACAGATGGGTTTTTATCATCGAAACAGAATTAGCCCTCGAGGTCTGAACAACTTTTTTTAAAAAAAAATCCCTAAGCCGCGCGGTCACAATTTCAGCAAAAATCTGACGTTCTGCAATTCACTCAAAAATGGTGCCAAACTGTTGCAAACGATCCCCTGAAAGGTTTTTCGGTGGAAACAGATGGGTTTTTATCATCGAAACAGAATTAGCCCTCGAGGTCTGAACAACTTTTTTAAAAAAAAAATCCCTAAGCCGCGCGGTCACAATTTCAACAAAAATCTGACGTTTTGCAATTCACTCAAAAATGGTGCCAAACTGTTGCAAACGATCCTCTGAAAGGTTTTTCAGTGGAAACAGATGGGTTTATTTCATCGAAACAGAATTCGCACTCGAGGTCTGAACAACTTTTTTTAAAAAAAATCTCTAAGCCGCGCGGTCACAATTTCAGCAAAAATCTGACGTTCTGCAATTCACTCAAAAATGGTGCCAAATTGTTGCAATCGATCCCCTGAAAGGTTTTTCGGTGGAAACAGATGGGTTTTTATCATCGAAACAGAATTAAACCTCGAGGTCTGAACAACTTTTTTTAAAAAAAATGTCTAAGCCGCGCGGTTACAATTTCAACAAAAATCTGACGTTTTGCAATTCACTCAAAAATGGTGCCAAACTGTTGCAAACGATCCCCTGAAAGGTTTTTCGGTGGAAACAGATGGGTTTTTATCATTGAAAAAGAATTAGCCCTCGAGGTCTGAACAACTTTTTTTAAAAAAAAATCCCTAAGCCGCGCGGTCACAATTTCAGCAAAAATCTGACGTTCTGCAATTCACTCAAAAATGGTGCCAAACTGTTGCAAACGATCCCCTGAAAGGTTTTTCGGTGGAAACAGATGGGTTTTTATCATCGAAACAGAATTAGCCCTCGAGGTCTGAACAACTTTTTTTTTAAAAAAATCCCTAAGCCGCGCGGTCACAATTTCAGCAAAAATCTGACGTTCTGCAATTCACTCAAAAATGGTGCCAAACTGTTGCAAACGATCCCCTGAAAGGTTTTTCGGTGGAAACAGATGGGTTTTTATCATTGAAAAAGAATTAGCCCTCGAGGTCTGAACAACTTTTTTTTAAAAAAAATCCCTAAGCCGCGCGGTCACAATTTGAGCAAAAATCTGACGTTCTGCAATTCACTCAAAAATGGTGCCAAACTGTTGCAAACGATCCCCTGAAAGGTTTTTCGGTGGAAACAGATGGGTTTTTATCATCGAAACAGAATTAGCCCTCGAGGTCTGAACAACTTTTTTTTAAAAAAATCCCTAAGCCGCGCGGTCACAATTTCAGCAAAAATCTGACGTTTTGCCATTCACTCAAAAATGGTGCCAAACTGTTGCAAACGATCCTCTGAAAGGTTTTTCAGTGGAAACAGATGGGTTTATTTCATCGAAACAGAATTCGCACTCGAGGTCTGAACAACTTTTTTTAAAAAAAATCTCTAAGCCGCGCGGTCACAATTTCAGCAAAAATCTGACGTTCTGCAATTCACTCAAAAATGGCGCCAAACTTTTGTAAACGATCCCCTGAAAGTTTTTTCGGTGGAAACAGATGGGTTTTTATCATCGAAAAAGAAATAGCCCTCGAGGTCTGAACAACTTTTTTTTAAAAAAATCCCTAAGCCGCGCGGTCACAATTTCAGCAAAAATCTGACGTTTTGCAATTCACTCAAAAATGGTGCCAAACTGTTGCAAACGATCCCCTGAAAGGTTTTGCGGTGGAAACAGGTGGGTTTTTATCATTGAAAAAGAATTTTCCCGCAAGGTCTGAAAAACTTTTTTTTGAAAAAATCTCTAAGCCGCGCGGTCACAATTTCAGCAAAAATCTGACGTTCTGCAATTCACTCAAAAATGGTGCCAAACTGTTGCAAACGATCCCCTGAAAGGTTTTTCGGTGGAAACAGATGGGTTTTTATCATCGAAAAAGAATTAGCCCTCGTGGTCTGAACAACTTTTTTTTTAAAAAATCCCTAAGGCGCGGTCACAATTTCAGCAAAAATCTGACTTTCTGCAATTCACTCAAAAATGGTGCCAAACTGTTGCAAACGATCCCCTGAAAGGTTTTTCGATGGAAACAGATGGGTTTTTATCATTGAAAACGAATTTTCCCGCAAGGTCTGAACAATATTTTTTTTAAAAAAATCCCTAAGCCGCGCGGTCACAATTTCAGCAAAAATCTGACGTTTTGAAATTCACTCAAAAATGGTGCCAAACTGTTGCAAACGAACCCCTGAAAGGTTTTTCGGTGGAAACAGATGGGTTTTTATCATTGAAAAAGAATTTTCCCGCAAGGTCTGAACAACATTTTTTTAAAAAATCCCTAAGCCGCGCGGTCACAATTTCAGCAAAAATCTGACGTTTTGCGATTCACTCAAAAATGGTGCCAAACTGTTGCAAACGATCCCCTGAAAGGTTTTTCGGTGGAAACAGATGGGTTTTTATCATTGAAAAAGAATGTTCCCGCAAGGTCTGAACAACTTTTTTTTGAAAAAATCCCTAAGCCGCGAGGTCACAATTTCAGCAAAAATCTGACGTTCTGCAATTCACTCAAAAATGGTGCCAAACTGTTGCAAACGATCCCCTGAAAGGTTTTTCGGTGGAAACAGATGGGTTTTTATCATCGAAACAGAATTAGCCCTCGAGGTCTGAACAACTTTTTTTTAAAAAAATCCGTAAGCCGCGCGGTCACAATTTCAGCAAAAATCTGACGTTTTGAAATTCACTCAAAAATCATGCCAAACTGTTGCAAACGAACCCCTGAAAGGTTTTTCGGTGGAAACAGATGGGTTTTTATCATCGAAAAAGAATTAGCCCTCGAGGTCTGAACAACTTTTTTGTTAAAAAATCCCTAAGCCGCGCGGTCACAAGTTCAGCAAAAATCTGACGTTTTGAAATTCACTCAAAAATCATGCCAAACTGTTGCAAACGATCCCCTGAAAGGTTTTTCGGTGGAAACAGATGGGTTTTTATCATTGAAAAAGAATTTTCCCGCAAGGTCTGAACAACATTTTTTTTAAAAAATCCCTAAGCCGCGCGGTCACAATTTCAGCAAAAATCTGACGTTTTGCGATTCACTCAAAAATGGTGCCAAACTGTTGCAAATGATCCTCTGAAAGGTTTTTCGGTGGAAACAGATGGGTTTTTATCATTGAAAAAGAATGTTCCCGCAAGGTCTGAACAACTTTTTTTAAAAAAAATCCCTAAGCCGCGCGGTCACAATTTCAGCAAAAATCTGACGTTCTGCAATTCACTCAAAAATGGTGCCAAACTGTTGCAAACGATCCCCTGAAAGGTTTTTCGGTGGAAACAGATGGGTTTTTATCATTGAAAAAGAATTTTCCCGCAAGGTCTGAACAACTTTTTTTTGAAAAAATCCCTAAGCCGCGCGGTCACAATTTCAGCAAAAATCTGACGTTTTGCAATTCACTCAAAAATGGTGCCAAACTGTTGCAAACGATCCCCTGAAAGGTTTTTCGGTGGAAACAGATGGGTTTTTATCATCGAAACAGAATTAGCCCTCGAGGTCTGAACAACTTTTTTTTAAAAAAATCCCTAAGCCGCGCGGTCACAATTTCAGCAAAAATCTGACGTTCTGCAATTCACTCAAAAATGGTGCCAAACTGTTGCAAACGATCCCCTGAAAGGTTTTTCGGTGGAAACAGATGGGTTTTTATCATTGAAAAAGAATTTTCCCGCAAGGTCTGAACAACCTTTTTTTGAAAAAATCCCTAAGCCACGCGCGGTCACAATTTCAGCAAAAATCTGACGTTCTGCAATTCACTCAAAAATGGTGCCAAACTGTTGCAAACGATCCCCTGAAAGGTTTTTCGGTGGAAACAGATGGGTTTTTATCATCGAAACAGAATTAAACCTCGAGGTCTGAACAACTTTTTTTTAAAAAAATGTCTAAGCCGCGCTGTCACAATTTCAGCAAAAATCTGACGTTTTGCAATTCACTCAAAAATGGTGCCAAACTGTTGCAAACGATCCCCTGAAAGGTTTTTCGGTGGAAACAGATGGGTTTTTATCATCGAAACAGAATTAGCCCTCGAGGTCTGAACAACTTTTTTTTAAAAAAATCCCTAAGCCGCGCGGTCACAATTTCAGCAAAAATCTGACGTTCTGCAATTCACTCAAAAATGGTGCCAAACTGTTGCAAACGATCCCCTGAAAGGTTTTTCGGTGGAAACAGATGGGTTTTTATCATCGAAACAGAATTAGCCCTCGAGGTCTGAACAACTTTTTTTAAAAAAAATCTCTAAGCCGCGCGGTCACAATTTCAGCAAAAATCTGACGTTCTGCAATTCACTAAAAAATGGTGCCAAACTGTTGCAAACGATCCCCTGAAAGGTTTTTCGGTAGAAAGAGATGGGTTTTTATCATTGAAAAAGAATTTTCCTGCAAGTTCTGAACAACATTTTTTAAAAAAAATCCCTAAGCCGCGCGGTCACAATTTCAGCAAAAATCTGACGTTTTGAAATTCACTCAAAAATGGTGCCAAACTGTTGCAAACGATCCCCTGAAAGGTTTTTCGGTGGAAACAGATGGGTTTTTATCATCGAAAAAGAATTAGCCCTCGTGGTCTGAACAACTTTTTTTTAAAAAAATCCCTAAGGCGCGGTCACAATTTCAGCAAAAATCTGACTTTCTGCAATTCACTCAAAAATGGTGCCAAACTGTTGCAAACGATCCCCTGAAAGGTTTTTCGATGGAAACAGATGGGTTTTTATCATTGAAAACGAATTTTCCCGCAAGGTCTGAACAATATTTTTTTAAAAAAAATCCCTAAGCCGCGCGGTCACAATTTCAGCAAAAATCTGACGTTCTGCAATTCACTCAAAAATGGTGCCAAACTGTTGCAAACGATCCCCTGAAAGGTTTTTCGGTGGAAACAGATGGGTTTTTATCATCGAAACAGAATTAAACCTCGAGGTCTGAACAACTTTTTTTAAAAAAAATGTCTAAGCCGCGCTGTCACAATTTCAGCAAAAATCTGACGTTTTGCAATTCACTCAAAAATGGTGCCAAACTGTTGCAAACGATCCCCTGAAAGGTTTTTCGGTGGAAACAGATGAGTTTTTATCATCGAAACAGAATTAGCCCTCGAGGTCTGTACAACTTTTTTTAAAAAAAATCCCTAAGCCGCGCGGTCACAATTTCAGCAAAAATCTGACGTTCTGCAATTCACTCAAAAATGGTGCCAAACTGTTGCAAACGATCCCCTGAAAGGTTTTTCGGTGGAAACAGATGGGTTTTTATCATCGAAACAGAATTAGCCCTCGAGGTCTGAACAACTTTTTTTTAAAAAAATCTCTAAGCCGCGCGGTCACAATTTCAGCAAAAATCTGACGTTCTGCAATTCACTAAAAAATGGTGCCAAACTGTTGCAAACGATCCCCTGAAAGGTTTTTCGGTAGAAAGAGATGGGTTTTTATCATTGAAAAAGAATTTTCCTGCAAGTTCTGAACAACATTTTTTTAAAAAAATCCCTAAGCCGCGCGGTCACAATTTCAGCAAAAATCTGACGTTTTGAAATTCACTCAAAAATGGTGCCAAACTGTTGCAAACGATCCCCTGAAAGGTTTTTCGGTGGAAACAGATGGGTTTTTATCATCGAAAAAGAATTAGCCCTCGTGGTCTGAACAACTTTTTTTTTAAAAAATCCCTAAGGCGCGGTCACAATTTCAGCAAAAATCTGACTTTCTGCAATTCACTCAAAAATGGTGCCAAACTGTTGCAAACGATCCCCTGAAAGGTTTTTCGATGGAAACAGATGGGTTTTTATCATTGAAAACGAATTTTCCCGCAAGGTCTGAACAATATTTTTTTAAAAAAAATCCCTAAGCCGCGCGGTCACAATTTCAGCAAAAATCTGACGTTTTGAAATTCACTCAAAAATGGTGCCAAACTGTTGCAAACGATCCCCTGAAAGGTTTTTCGGTGGAAACAGATGGGTTTTTTATCATTGAAAAAGAATTTTCCCGCAAGGTCTGAACAACTTTTTTTTTGAAAAAATCCCTAAGCCGCGCGGTCACAATTTCAGCAAAAATCTGACGTTCTGCAATTCACTCAAAAATGGTGCCAAACTGTTGCAAACGATCCCCTGAAAGGTTTTTCGGTGGAAACAGATGGGTTTTTATCATTGAAAAAGAATGTTCCCGCAAGGTCTGAACAACTTTTTTTTGAAAAAATCCCTAAGCCGCGCGGTCACAATTTCAGCAAAAATCTGACGTTCTGCAATTCACTCAAAAATGGTGCCAAACTGTTGCAAACGAACCCCTGAAAGGTTTTTCGGTGGAAACAGATGGGTTTTTATCATCGAAAAAGAATTAGCCCTCGAGGTCTGAACAACTTTTTTTAAAAAAAATCCGTAAGCCGCACGGTCACAATTTCAGCAAAAATCTGACGTTTTGAAATTCACTCAAAAATCATGCCAAACTGTTGCAAACGATCCCCTGAAAGGTTTTTCGGTGGAAACAGATGGGTTTTTTTCATTGAAAAAGAATTTTCCCGCAAGGTCTGAACAACATTTTTTTAAAAAAATCCCTAAGCCGCGCGGTCACAGTTTCAGCAAAAATCTGACGTTTTGCGATTCACTCAAAAATGGTGCCAAACTGTTGCAAATGATCCTCTGAAAGGTTTTTCGGTGGAAACAGATGGGTTTTTATCATTGAAAAAGAATGTTCCTGCAAGGTCTGAACAACTTTTTTAAAAAAAAATCCCTAAGCCGCGCGGTCACAATTTCAGCAAAAATCTGACGTTCTGCAATTCACTCAAAAATGGTGCCAAACTGTTGCAAACGATCCCCTGAAAGGTTTTGCGGTGGAAACAGATGGGTTTTTATCATTGAAAAAGAATGTTCCCGCAAGGTCTGAACAACTTTTTTTTGAAAAAAATCCCTAAGCCGCGCGGTCACAATTTCAGCAAAAATCTGACGTTCTGCAATTCACTCAAAAATGGTGCCAAACTGTTGCAAACGATCCCCTGAAAGGTTTTTCGGTGGAAACAGATGGGTTTTTATCATCGAAAAAGAATTAAACCTCGAGGTCTGAACAACTTTTTTTAAAAAAAATCTCTAAGCCGCGCGGTCACAATTTCAGCAAAAATCTGACGTTCTGCAATTCACTCAAAAATGGCGGCAAACTGTTGTAAACGATCCCCTGAAAGTTTTTTCGGTGGAAACAGATGGGTTTTTATCATCGAAACAGAATTAGCCCTCGAGGTCTGAACACCTTTTTGTAAAAAAAATCCCTAAGCCGCGCGGTCACAATTTCAGCAAAAATCTGACGTTCTGCAATTCACTCAAAAATGGTGCCAAACTGTTGCAAACGATCCCCTGAAAGGTTTTTCGGTGGAAACAGATGGGTTTTTATCATCGAAACAGAATTAGCCCTCGAGGTCTGAACAACTTTTTAAAAAAAAAATCTCTAAGCCGCGCGGTCACAATTTCAGCAAAAATCTGACGTTCTGCAATTCACTCAAAAATGGTGCCAAACTGTTGCAAACGATCCTCTGAAAGGTTTTTCGGTAGAAAGAGATGGGTTTTTATCATTGAAAAAGAATTTTCCTGCAAGTTCTGAACAACATTTTTTTAAAAAAATCCCTAAGCCGCGCGGTCACAATTTCAGCAAAAATCTGACGTTTTGAAATTCACTCAAAAATGGTGCCAAACTGTTGCAAACGATCCCCTGAAAGGTTTTTCGGTGGAAACAGATGGGTTTTTATCATCGAAAAAGAATTAGCCCTCGTGGTCTGAACAACTTTTTTAAAAAAAAATCCCTAAGGCGCGGTCACAATTTCAGCAAAAATCTGACTTTCTGCAATTCACTCAAAAATGGTGCCAAACTGTTGCAAACGATCCCCTGAAAGGTTTTTCGATGGAAACAGATGGGTTTTTATCATTGAAAACGAATTTTCCCGCAAGGTCTGAACAATATTTTTTTAAAAAAAATCCCTAAGCCGCGCGGTCACAATTTCAGCAAAAATCTGACGTTTTGAAATTCACTCAAAAATGGTGCCAAACTGTTGCAAACGATCCCCTGAAAGGTTTTTCGGTGGAAACAGATGGGTTTTTTATCATTGAAAAAGAATTTTCCCGCAAGGTCTGAACAACTTTTTTTTTGAAAAAATCCCTAAGCCGCGCGGTCACAATTTCAGCAAAAATCTGACGTTCTGCAATTCACTCAAAAATGGTGCCAAACTGTTGCAAACGATCCCCTGAAAGGTTTTTCGGTGGAAACAGATGGGTTTTTATCATTGAAAAAGAATGTTCCCGCAAGGTCTGAACAACTTTTTTTTGAAAAAATCCCTAAGCCGCGCGGTCACAATTTCAGCAAAAATCTGACGTTCTGCAATTCACTCAAAAATGGTGCCAAACTGTTGCAAACGAACCCCTGAAAGGTTTTTCGGTGGAAACAGATGGGTTTTTATCATCGAAAAAGAATTAGCCCTCGAGGTCTGAACAACTTTTTTTAAAAAAAATCCGTAAGCCGCACGGTCACAATTTCAGCAAAAATCTGACGTTTTGAAATTCACTCAAAAATCATGCCAAACTGTTGCAAACGATCCCCTGAAAGGTTTTTCGGTGGAAACAGATGGGTTTTTTTCATTGAAAAAGAATTTTCCCGCAAGGTCTGAACAACATTTTTTTAAAAAAATCCCTAAGCCGCGCGGTCACAGTTTCAGCAAAAATCTGACGTTTTGCGATTCACTCAAAAATGGTGCCAAACTGTTGCAAATGATCCTCTGAAAGGTTTTTCGGTGGAAACAGATGGGTTTTTATCATTGAAAAAGAATGTTCCTGCAAGGTCTGAACAACTTTTTTAAAAAAAAATCCCTAAGCCGCGCGGTCACAATTTCAGCAAAAATCTGACGTTCTGCAATTCACTCAAAAATGGTGCCAAACTGTTGCAAACGATCCCCTGAAAGGTTTTGCGGTGGAAACAGATGGGTTTTTATCATTGAAAAAGAATGTTCCCGCAAGGTCTGAACAACTTTTTTTTGAAAAAAATCCCTAAGCCGCGCGGTCACAATTTCAGCAAAAATCTGACGTTCTGCAATTCACTCAAAAATGGTGCCAAACTGTTGCAAACGATCCCCTGAAAGGTTTTTCGGTGGAAACAGATGGGTTTTTATCATCGAAAAAGAATTAAACCTCGAGGTCTGAACAACTTTTTTTAAAAAAAATCTCTAAGCCGCGCGGTCACAATTTCAGCAAAAATCTGACGTTCTGCAATTCACTCAAAAATGGCGCCAAACTGTTGTAAACGATCCCCTGAAAGTTTTTTCGGTGGAAACAGATGGGTTTTTATCATCGAAAAAGAAATAGCCCTCGAGGTCTGAACAACTTTTTTTAAAAAAAATCCCTAAGCCGCGCGGTCACAATTTCAGCAAAAATCTGACGTTTTGCAATTCACTCAAAAATGGTGCCAAACTGTTGCAAACGATCCCCTGAAAGGTTTTGCGGTGGAAACAGGTGGGTTTTTATCATTGAAAAAGAATTTTCCCGCAAGGTCTGAAAAACTTTTTTTTGAAAAAATCTCTAAGCCGCGCGGTCACAATTTCAGCAAAAATCTGACGTTCTGCAATTCACTCAAAAATGGTGCCAAACTGTTGCAAACGATCCCCTGAAAGGTTTTTCGGTGGAAACAGATGGGTTTTTATCATCGAAACAGAATTAGCCCTCGAGGTCTGAACAACTTTTTTTTGAAAAAATCTCTAAGCCGCGCGGTCACAATTTCAGCAAAAATCTGACGTTTTGAAATTCACTCAAAAATGGTGCCGAACTGTTGCAAACGATCCCCTGAAAGGTTTTTCGGTGGAAACAGATGGGTTTTTATCATCGAAACAGAATTAGCCCACAAGGTCTGAACAACTTTTTTTTGAAAAAATCTCTAAGCCGCGCGGTCACAATTTCAGCAAAAATCTGACGTTCTGCAATTCACTCAAAAATGGTGCCAAACTGTTGCAAACGATCCCCTGAAAGGTTTTTCGGTGGAAACAGATGGGTTTTTATCATCGAAAAAGAATTTTCCCGCAAGGTCTGAACAACATTTTTTTTAAAAAATCCCTAAGCCGCGCGCGGTCACAATTTCAGCAAAAATCTGACGTTCTGCAATTCACTCAAAAATGGTGCCAAACTGTTGCAAACGATCCCCTGAAAGGTTTTTCGGTGGAAACAGATGGGTTTTTATCATTGAAAAAGAATTTTCCCGCAAGGTCTGAACAACTTTTTTTGAAAAAATCCCTAAACCGCGCGGTCACAATTTTAGCAAAAATCTGACGTTCTGCAATTCACTCAAAAATGGTGCCAAACTGTTGCAAACGATCCCCTGAAAGGTTTTTCGGTGGAAACAGATGGGTTTTTATCATCGAAACAGAATTAGCCCTCGAGGTCTGAACAACTTTTTTTTAAAAAATCCCTAAGCCGCGCGGTCACAATTTCAGCAAAAATCTGACGTTCTGCAATTCACTCAAAAATGGTGCCAAACTGTTGCAAACGATCCCCTGAAAGGTTTTTCGGTGGAAACAGATGGGTTTTTATCATTGAAAAAGAATTTTCCCGCAAGGTCTGAACAACCTTTTTTTGAAAAAATCCCTAAGCCACGCGCGGTCAGAATTTCAGCAAAAATCTGACGTTCTGCAATTCACTCAAAAATGGTGCCAAACTGTTGCAAACGATCCCCTGAAAGGTTTTTCGGTGGAAACAGATGGGTTTTTATCATCGAAACAGAATTAAACCTCGAGGTCTGAACAACTTTTTTTAAAAAAAATGTCTAAGCCGCGCTGTCACAATTTCAGCAAAATCTGACGTTTGCAATTCACTCAAAAATGGTGCCAAACTGTTGCAAACGATCCCCTGAAAGGTTTTTTCGGTGGAAACAGATGGGTTTTTATCATCGAAACAGAATTAGCCCTCGAGGTCTGAACAACTTTTTTTAAAAAAAATCCCTAAGCCGCGCGGTCACAATTTCAGCAAAATCTGACGTTCTGCAATTCACTCAAAAATGGTGCCAAACTGTTGCAAACGATCCCCTGAAAGGTTTTTCGGTGGAAACAGATGGGTTTTTATCATCGAAACAGAATTAGCCCTCGAGGTCTGAACAACTTTTTAAAAAAAAATCTCTAAGCCGCGCGGTCACAATTTCAGCAAAAATCTGACGTTCTGCAATTCACTCAAAAATGGTGCCAAACTGTTGCAAACGATCCTCTGAAAGGTTTTTCGGTAGAAAGAGATGGGTTTTTATCATTGAAAAAGAATTTTCCTGCAAGTTCTGAACAACATTTTTTTAAAAAAATCCCTAAGCCGCGCGGTCACAATTTCAGCAAAAATCTGACGTTTTGAAATTCACTCAAAAATGGTGCCAAACTGTTGCAAACGATCCCCTGAAAGGTTTTTCGGTGGAAACAGATGGGTTTTTATCATCGAAAAAGAATTAGCCCTCGTGGTCTGAACAACTTTTTTTAAAAAAATCCCTAAGGCGCGGTCACAATTTCAGCAAAAATCTGACTTTCTGCAATTCACTCAAAAATGGTGCCAAACTGTTGCAAACGATCCCCTGAAAGGTTTTTCGATGGAAACAGATGGGTTTTTATCATTGAAAACGAATTTTCCCGCAAGGTCTGAACAATATTTTTTTTAAAAAAATCCCTAAGCCGCGCGGTCACAATTTCAGCAAAAATCTGACGTTTTGAAATTCACTCAAAAATGGTGCCAAACTGTTGCAAACGATCCCCTGAAAGGTTTTTCGGTGGAAACAGATGGGTTTTTTATCATTGAAAAAGAATTTTCCCGCAAGGTCTGAACAACTTTTTTTTTGAAAAAATCCCTATGCCGCGCGGTAACAATTTCAGCAAAAATCTGACGTTCTGCAATTCACTCAAAAATGGTGCCAAACTGTTGCAAACGAACCCCTGAAAGGTTTTTCGGTGGAAACAGATGGGTTTTTATCATTGAAAAAGAATTTTCCCGCAAGGTCTGAACAACATTTTTTTTTAAAAATCCCTAAGCCGTGCGGTCACAATTTCAGCAAAAATCTGACGTTTTGCGATTCACTCAAAAATGGTGCCAAACTGTTGCAAAAGATCCCCTGAAAGGTTTTTCGGTGGAAACAGATGGGTTTTTATCATTGAAAAAGAATGTTCCCGCAAGGTCTGAACAACTTTTTTTTGAAAAAATCCCTAAGCCGCGCGGTCACAATTTCAGCAAAAATCTGACGTTCTGCAATTCACTCAAAAATGGTGCCAAACTGTTGCAAACGAACCCCTGAAAGGTTTTTCGGTGGAAACAGATGGGTTTTTATCATCGAAAAAGAATTAGCCCTCAAGGTCTGAACAACTTTTTTTAAAAAAAATCCGTAAGCCGCACGGTCACAATTTCAGCAAAAATCTGACGTTTTGAAATTCACTCAAAAATCATGCCAAACTGTTGCAAACGATCCCCTGAAAGGTTTTTCGGTGGAAACAGATGGGTTTTTATCATTGAAAAAGAATTTTCCCCGCAAGGTCTGAACAACATTTTTTTTAAAAAATCCCTAAGCCGCGCGGTCACAATTTCAGCAAAAATCTGACGTTTTGCGATTCACTCAAAAATGGTGCCAAACTGTTGCAAATGATCCTCTGAAAGGTTTTTCGGTGGAAACAGATGGGTTTTTATCATTGAAAAAGAATGTTCCCGCAAGGTCTGAACAACTTTTTTTAAAAAAAATCCCTAAGCCGCGCGGTCACAATTTCAGCAAAAATCTGACGTTCTGCAATTCACTCAAAAATGGTGCCAAACTGTTGCAAACGATCCCCTGAAAGGTTTTTCGGTGGAAACAGATGGGTTTTTATCATCGAAACAGAATTAGCCCTCGAGGTCTGAACAACTTTTTTAAAAAAAAATCTCTAAGCCGCGCGGTCACAATTTCAGCAAAAATCTGACGTTCTGCAATTCACTAAAAAATGGTGCCAAACTGTTGCAAACGATCCCCTGAAAGGTTTTTCGGTAGAAAGAGATGGGTTTTTATCATTGAAAAAGAATTTTTCTGCAAGTTCTGAACAACATTTTTTTAAAAAAATCCCTAAGCCGCGCGGTCACAATTTCAGCAAAAATCTGACGTTTTGAAATTCACTCAAAAATGGTGCCAAACTGTTGCAAACGATCCCCTGAAAGGTTTTTCGGTGGAAACAGATGGGTTTTTATCATCGAAAAAGAATTAGCCCTCGTGGTCTGAACAACTTTTTTTTAAAAAAATCCCTAAGGCGCGGTCACAATTTTAGCAAAAATCTGACTTTCTGCAATTCACTCAAAAATGGTGCCAAACTGTTGCAAACGATCCCCTGAAAGGTTTTTCGATGGAAACAGATGGGTTTTTATCATCGAAACAGAATTAGCCCTCGAGGTCTGAACAACTTTTTTAAAAAAAAATCCGTAAGCCGCACGGTCACAATTTCAGCAAAAATCTGACGTTTTGAAATTCACTCAAAAATCATGCCAAACTGTTGCAAACGATCCCCTGAAAGGTTTTTCGGTGGAAACAGATGGGTTTTTATCATTGAAAAAGAATTTTCCCGCAAGATCTGAACAACATTTTTTTTAAAAAATCCCTAAGCCGCGCGGTCACAATTTCAGCAAAAATCTGACGTTTTGCGATTCACTCAAAAATGGTGCCAAACTGTTGCAAATGATCCTCTGAAAGGTTTTTCGGTGGAAACAGATGGGTTTTTATCATTGAAAAAGAATGTTCCCGCAAGGTCTGAACAACTTTTTTTAAAAAAAATCCCTAAGCCGCGGGGTCACAATTTCAGCAAAAATCTGACGTTCTGCAATTCACTCAAAAATGGTGCCAAACTGTTGCAAACGATCCCCTGAAAGGTTTTTCGGTGGAAACAGATGGGTTTTTATCATCGAAACAGAATTAGCCCTCGAGGTCTGAACAACTTTTTTTAAAAAAAATCCCTAAGCCGCGCGGTCACAATTTCAGCAAAAATCGGACGTTCTGCAATTCACTCAAAAATGGTGCCAAACTGTTGCAAACGATCCCCTGAAAGGTTTTTCGGTGGAAACAGATGGGTTTTTATCATCGAAACAGAATTAAACCTCGAGGTCTGAACAACTTTTTTAATAAAAAATCTCTAAGCCGCGCGGTCACAATTTCAGCAAAAATCTGACGTTCTGCAATTCACTAAAAAATGGTGCCAAACTGTTGCAAACGATCCCCTGAAAGGTTTTTCGGTAGAAAGAGATGGGTTTTTATCATTGAAAAAGAATTTTTCTGCAAGTTCTGAACAACATTTTTTTAAAAAAATCCCTAAGCCGCGCGGTCACAATTTCAGCAAAAATCTGACGTTTTGAAATTCACTCAAAAATGGTGCCAAACTGTTGCAAACGATCCCCTGAAAGGTTTTTCGGTGGAAACAGATGGGTTTTTATCATCGAAAAAGAATTAGCCCTCGTGGTCTGAACAACTTTTTTTTAAAAAAATCCCTAAGGCGCGGTCACAATTTTAGCAAAAATCTGACTTTCTGCAATTCACTCAAAAATGGTGCCAAACTGTTGCAAACGATCCCCTGAAAGGTTTTTCGATGGAAACAGATGGGTTTTTATCATTGAAAACGAATTTTCCCGCAAGGTCTGAACAATATTTTTTTTAATAAAATCCCTAAGCCGCGCGGTCACAATTTCAGCAAAAATCTGACGTTTTGAAATTCACTCAAAAATGGTGCCAAACTGTTGCAAACGATCCCCTGAAAGGTTTTTCGGTGGAAACAGATGGGTTTTTTATCATTGAAAAAGAATTTTCCCGCAAGGTCTGAACAACTTTTTTTTTGAAAAAATCCCTAAGCCGCGCGGTCACAATTTCAGCAAAAATCTGACGTTCTGAAATTCACTCAAAAATGGTGCCAAACTGTTGCAAACGATCCCCTGAAAGGTTTTTCGGTGGAAACAGATGGGTTTTTATCATTGAAAAAGAATTTTCCCGCAAGGTCTGAACAACATTTTTTTTAAAAAATCCCTAAGCCGCGCGGTCACAATTTCAGCAAAAATCTGACGTTTTGCGATTCACTCAAAAATGGTGCCAAACTGTTGCAAACGATCCCCTGAAAGGTTTTGCGGTGGAAACAGATGGGTTTTTATCATTGAAAAAGAATGTTCCCGCAAGGTCTGAACAACTTTTTTTTGAAAAAATCCCTAAGCCGCGCGGTCACAATTTCAGCAAAAATCTGACGTTCTGCAATTCACTCAAAAATGGTTCCAAACTGTTGCAAACGATCCCCTGAAAGGTTTTTCGGTGGAAACAGATGGGTTTTTATTATCGAAAAAGAATTAGCCCTCGAGGTCTGAACAACTTTTTTTTAAAAAAAATCCGTAAGCCGCGCGGTCACAATTTCAGCAAAAATCTGACGTTTTGCGATTCACTCAAAAATGGTGCCAAACTGTTGCAAACGATCCTCTGAAAGGTTTTTCGGTGGAAACAGATGGGTTTTTATCATCGAAAAAGAATTAGCCCTCGAGGTGCGAACAACTTTTTTTAAAAAAAAATCCCTAAGCCGCGCTGTCACAATTTCAGCAAAAATCTGACGTTCTGCAATTCACTCAAAAATGGTGCCAAACTGTTGCAAACGATCCCCTGAAAGGTTTTTCGGTGGAAACAGATGGGTTTTTATCATTGAAAAAGAATTTTCCCGCAAGGTCTGAACAACCTTTTTTTTCCAAAAATCCCTAAGCCGCGCGGTCACAATTTCAGCAAAAATCTGACGTTCTGCAATTCACTCAAAAATGGTGCCAAACTGTTGCAAAAGATCCCCTGAAAGGTTTTTCGGTGGAAACAGATGGGTTTTTATCATCGAAACAGAATTAGCCCTCGAGGTCTGAACAACTTTTAAAAAGAAAAATCTCTAAGCCGCGCGGTCACAATTTCAGCAAAAATCTGACGTTCTGCAATTCACTCAAAAATGGTGCCAAACTGTTGCAAACGATCCCCTGAAAGGTTTTTCGGTGGAAACAGATGGGTTTTTATCATCGAAACAGAATTAACCTTCGAGGTCTGAACAACTTTTTTTTTAAAAAAATCTCTAAGCCGCGCGGTCACAATTTCAGCAAAAATCTGACGTTTTGCAATTCACTCAAAAATGGTGCCAAACTGTTGTAAACGATCCTCTGAAAGGTTTTTCAGTGGAAACAGATGGGTTTTTATCATTGAAAAAGAATTATCCCTCGAGGTATGAACAACTTTTTTTTGAAAAAATCTCTAAGCCGCGCGGTCACAATTTCAGCAAAAATCTGACGTTCTGCAATTCACTCAAAGATGGTGCCAAACTGTTGCAAACGATCCCCTGAAAGGTTTTTCATGGAAACAGGTGGGTTTTTATCATTGAAAAAGAATTTTCCTGCAAGGTCTGAACAACTTTCTTTTGAAAAAATCTCTAAGCCGCGCGGTCACAATTTCAGCAGAAATCTGACGTTTTGAAATTCACTCAAAAATGGTGCCAAACTGTTGCAAACGATCCCCTGAAAGGTTTTTCGGTGGAAACAGATGGGTTTTTATCATCGAAAAAGAATTAGCCCTCGTGGTCTGAACAACTTTTTTTTAAAAAAAGCCCTAAGCCGCGCGGTCACAATTTCAGCAAAAATCTGACGTTCTGCAATTCACTCAAAAATGGTGCCAAACTGTTGCAAACGATCCCCTGAAAGGTTTTTCGGTGGAAACAGATGGGTTTTTATCATCGAAACAGAATTAGCCCTCGAGGTCTGAACAACTTTTAAAAACAAAAATCTCTAAGCCGCGCGGTCACAATTTCAGCAAAAATCTGACGTTCTGCAATTCACTCAAAAATGGTGCCAAACTGTTGCAAACGATCCCCTGAAAGGTTTTTTGGTGGAAACAGATGGGTTTTTATCATCGAAACAGAATTAACCTTCGAGGTCTGAACAACTTTTTTTAAAAAAAATCTCTAAGCCGCGCGGTCACAATTTCAGCAAAAATCTGACGTTTTGCAATTCACTCAAAAATGGTGCCAAACTGTTGTAAACGATCCTCTGAAAGGTTTTTCAGTGGAAACAGATGGGTTTTTATCATTGAAAAAGAATTATCCCTCGAGGTATGAACAACTTTTTTTTGAAAAAATCTCTAAGCCGCGCGGTCACAATTTCAGCAAAAATCTGACGTTCTGCAATTCACTCAAAGATGGTGCCAAACTGTTGCAAACGATCCCCTGAAAGGTTGTGCGGTGGAAACAGATGGGTTTTTATCATTGAAAAAGAATTTTCCCGCAAGGTCTGAACAACTTTTTTTTGAAAAAATCCCTAAGCCGCGCGGTCACAATTTCAGCAAAAATCTGACGTTTTGCAATTCACTCAAAAATGGTGCCAAACTGTTGCAAACGATCCCCTGAAAGGTTTTGCGGTGGAAACAGATGGGTTTTTATCATCGAAAAAGAATTTTCCCGCAAGGTCTGAACAACTTTTTAAAAAAAGCCCTAAGCCGCGCGGTCACAATTTCAGCAAAAATCTGACGTTCTGCAATTCACTCAAAAATGGTGCCAAACTGTTGCAAACGATCCCCTGAAAGGTTTTGCGGTGGAAACAGATGGGTTTTTATCATTGAAAAAGAATGTTCCCGCAAGGTCTGAACAACTTTTTTTTGAAAAAAATCCCTAAGCCGCGCGGTCACAATTTCAGCAAAAATCTGACGTTCTGCAATTCACTCAAAAATGGTGCCAAACTGTTGCAAACGATCCCCTGAAAGGTTTTTCGGTGGAAACAGATGGGTTTTTATCATTGAAAAAGAATTTTCCCGCAAGGTCTGAACAACTTTTAAAAACAAAAATCTCTAAGCCGCGCGGTCACAATTTCAGCAAAAATCTGACGTTCTGCAATTCACTCAAAAATGGTGCCAAACTGTTGCAAACGATCCCCTGAAAGGTTTTTCGGTGGAAACAGATGGGTTTTTATCATCGAAACAGAATTAACCTTCGAGGTCTGAACAACTTTTTTTAAAAAAAATCTCTAAGCCGCGCGGTCACAATTTCAGCAAAAATCTGACGTTTTGCAATTCACTCAAAAATGGTGCCAAACTGTTGTAAACGATCCTCTGAAAGGTTTTTCAGTGGAAACAGATGGGTTTTTATCATTGAAAAAGAATTATCCCTCGAGGTATGAACAACTTTTTTTTGAAAAAATCTCTAAGCCGCGCGGTCACAATTTCAGCAAAAATCTGACGTTCTGCAATTCACTCAAAGATGGTGCCAAACTGTTGCAAACGATCCCCTGAAAGGTTGTGCGGTGGAAACAGATGGGTTTTTATCATTGAAAAAGAATTTTCCCGCAAGGTCTGAACAACTTTTTTTTGAAAAAATCCCTAAGCCGCGCGGTCACAATTTCAGCAAAAATCTGACGTTTTGCAATTCACTCAAAAATGGTGCCAAACTGTTGCAAACGATCCCCTGAAAGGTTTTGCGGTGGAAACAGATGGGTTTTTATCATCGAAAAAGAATTTTCCCGCAAGGTCTGAACAACTTTTTTTTAAAAAAAGCCCTAAGCCGCGCGGTCACAATTTCAGCAAAAATCTGACGTTCTGCAATTCACTCAAAAATGGTGCCAAACTGTTGCAAACGATCCCCTGAAAGGTTTTGCGGTGGAAACAGATGGGTTTTTATCATTGAAAAAGAATGTTCCCGCAAGGTCTGAACAACTTTTTTTTGAAAAAAATCCCTAAGCCGCGCGGTCACAATTTCAGCAAAAATCTGACGTTCTGCAATTCACTCAAAAATGGTGCCAAACTGTTGCAAACGATCCCCTGAAAGGTTTTTCGGTGGAAACAGATGGGTTTTTATCATTGAAAAAGAATTTTCCCGCAAGGTCTGAACAACCTTTTTTTTCCAAAAATCCCTAAGCCGCGCGGTCACAATTTCAGCAAAAATCTGACGTTCTGCAATTCACTCAAAAATGGTGCCAAACTGTTGCAAAAGATCCCCTGAAAGGTTTTTCGGTGGAAACAGATGGGTTTTTATCATCGAAACAGAATTAGCCCTCGAGGTCTGAACAACTTTTAAAAAGAAAAATCTCTAAGCCGCGCGGTCACAATTTCAGCAAAAATCTGACGTTTTGCAATTCACTCAAAAATGGTGCCAAACTGTTGCAAACGATCCCCTGAAAGGTTTTTCGGTGGAAACAGATGGGTTTTTATCATCGAAACAGAATTAACCTTCGAGGTCTGAACAACTTTTTTTTTAAAAAATCTCTAAGCCGCGCGGTCACAATTTCAGCAAAAATCTGACGTTCTGCAATTCACTCAAAGATGGTGCCAAACTGTTGCAAACGATCCCCTGAAAGGTTTTTCATGTAAACAGGTGGGTTTTTATCATTGAAAAAGAATTTTCCTGCAAGGTCTGAACAACTTTCTTTTGAAAAAATCTCTAAGCCGCGCGGTCACAATTTCAGCAGAAATCTGACGTTTTGAAATTCACTCAAAAATGGTGCCAAACTGTTGCAAACGATCCCCTGAAAGGTTTTTCGGTGGAAACAGATGGGTTTTTATCATCGAAAAAGAATTAGCCCTCGTGGTCTGAACAACTTTTTTTAAAAAAAAGCCCTAAGCCGCGCGGTCACAATTTCAGCAAAAATCTGACGTTCTGCAATTCACTCAAAAATGGTGCCAAACTGTTGCAAACGATCCCCTGAAAGGTTTTTCGGTGGAAACAGATGGGTTTTTATCATCGAAACAGAATTAGCCCTCGAGGTCTGAACAACTTTTAAAAACAAAAATCTCTAAGCCGCGCGGTCACAATTTCAGCAAAAATCTGACGTTCTGCAATTCACTCAAAAATGGTGCCAAACTGTTGCAAACGATCCCCTGAAAGGTTTTTCGGTGGAAACAGATGGGTTTTTATCATCGAAACAGAATTAACCTTCGAGGTCTGAACAACTTTTTTTAAAAAAAATCTCTAAGCCGCGCGGTCACAATTTCAGCAAAAATCTGACGTTTTGCAATTCACTCAAAAATGGTGCCAAACTGTTGTAAACGATCCTCTGAAAGGTTTTTCAGTGGAAACAGATGGGTTTTTATCATTGAAAAAGAATTATCCCTCGAGGTATGAACAACTTTTTTTTGAAAAAATCTCTAAGCCGCGCGGTCACAATTTCAGCAAAAATCTGACGTTCTGCAATTCACTCAAAGATGGTGCCAAACTGTTGCAAACGATCCCCTGAAAGGTTGTGCGGTGGAAACAGATGGGTTTTTATCATTGAAAAAGAATTTTCCCGCAAGGTCTGAACAACTTTTTTTTGAAAAAATCCCTAAGCCGCGCGGTCACAATTTCAGCAAAAATCTGACGTTTTGCAATTCACTCAAAAATGGTGCCAAACTGTTGCAAACGATCCCCTGAAAGGTTTTGCGGTGGAAACAGATGGGTTTTTATCATCGAAAAAGAATTTTCCCGCAAGGTCTGAACAACTTTTTTTTAAAAAAAGCCCTAAGCCGCGCGGTCACAATTTCAGCAAAAATCTGACGTTTTGAAATTCACTCAAAAATGGTGCCAAACTGTTGCAAACGATCCCCTGAAAGGTTTTTCGGTGGAAACAGATGGGTTTTTATCATTGAAAAAGAATTTTCCCGCAAGGTCTGAACAATTTTTTTTTAAAAAAATCCCTAAGTCGCGCGGTCACAATTTCAGCAAAAATCTGACGTGCTGCAATTCACTCAAAAATGGTGCCAAACTGTTGCAAAAGATCCCCTGAAAGGTTTTTCGGTGGAAACAGATGGGTTTTTATCATCGAAACAGAATTAGCCCTCGAGGTCTGAACAACTTTTAAAAACAAAAATCTCTAAGCCGCGCGGTCACAATTTCAGCAAAAATCTGACGTTCTGCAATTCACTCAAAAATGGTGCCAAACTGTTGCAAACGATCCCCTGAAAGGTTTTTCGGTGGAAACAGATGGGTTTTTATCATCGAAACAGAATTAACCTTCGAGGTATAAACAACTTTTTTTTGAAAAAATCTCTAAGCCGCGCGGTCACAATTTCAGCAAAAATCTGACGTTCTGCAATTCACTCAAAGATGGTGCCAAACTGTTGCAAACGATCCCCTGAAAGGTTTTTCGGTGGAAACAGATGGGTTTTTATCATCGAAACAGAATTAGCCCTCGAGGTCTGAACAACTTTTAAAAACAAAAATCTCTAAGCCGCGCGGTCACAATTTCAGCAAAAATCTGACGTTCTGCAATTCACTCAAAAATGGTGCCAAACTGTTGCAAACGATCCCCTGAAAGGTTTTTCGGTGGAAACAGATGGGTTTTTATCATCGAAACAGAATTAGCCCTCGAGGTCTGAACAACTTTTTTAATAAAAAATCTCTAAGCCGCGCGGTCACAATTTCAGCAAAAATCTGACGTTCTGCAATTCACTAAAAAATGGTGCCAAACTGTTGCAAACGATCCCCTGAAAGGTTTTTCGGTAGAAAGAGATGGGTTTTTATCATTGAAAAAGAATTTTTCTGCAAGTTCTGAACAACATTTTTTTAAAAAAATCCCTAAGCCGCGCGGTCACAATTTCAGCAAAAATCTGACGTTTTGAAATTCACTCAAAAATGGTGCCAAACTGTTGCAAACGATCCCCTGAAAGGTTTTTCGGTGGAAACAGATGGGTTTTTATCATCGAAAAAGAATTAGCCCTCGTGGTCTGAACAACTTTTTTTTAAAAAAATCCCTAAGGCGCGGTCACAATTTTAGCAAAAATCTGACTTTCTGCAATTCACTCAAAAATGGTGCCAAACTGTTGCAAACGATCCCCTGAAAGGTTTTTCGATGGAAACAGATGGGTTTTTATCATTGAAAACGAATTTTCCCGCAAGGTCTGAACAATATTTTTTTTAAAAAAATCCCTAAGCCGCGCGGTCACAATTTCAGCAAAAATCTGACGTTTTGAAATTCACTCAAAAATGGTGCCAAACTGTTGCAAACGATCCCCTGAAAGGTTTTTCGGTGGAAACAGATGGGTTTTTTATCATTGAAAAAGAATTTTCCCGCAAGGTCTGAACAACTTTTTTTTTGAAAAAATCCCTAAGCCGCGCGGTCACAATTTCAGCAAAAATCTGACGTTTTGAAATTCACTCAAAAATGGTGCCAAACTGTTGCAAACGATCCCCTGAAAGGTTTTTCGGTGGAAACAGATGGGTTTTTATCATTGAAAAAGAATTTTCCCGCAAGGTCTGAACAACATTTTTTTTAAAAAATCCCTAAGCCGCGCGGTCACAATTTCAGCAAAAATCTGACGTTTTGCGATTCACTCAAAAATGGTGCCAAACTGTTGCAAACGATCCCCTAAAAGGTTTTTCGGTGGAAACAGATGGGTTTTTATCATTGAAAAAGAATGTTCCCGCAAGGTCTGAACAACTTTTTTTTGAAAAAATCCCTAAGCCGCGCGGTCACAATTTCAGCAAAAATCTGACGTTCTGCAATTCACTCAAAAATGGTGCCAAACTGTTGCAAACGAACCCCTGAAAGGTTTTTCGGTGGAAACAGATGGGTTTTTATTATCGAAAAAGAATTAGCCCTCGAGGTCTGAACAACTTTTTTTAAAAAAAATCCGTAAGCCGCACGGTCACAATTTCAGCAAAAATCTGACGTTTTGAAATTCACTCAAAAATCATGCCAAACTGTTGCAAACGATCCCCTGAAAGGTTTTTCGGTGGAAACAGATGGGTTTTTATCATTGAAAAAGAATTTTCCCGCAAGGTCTGAACAACATTTTTTTAAAAAAATCCCTAAGCCGCGCGGTCACAATTTCAGCAAAAATCTGACGTTTTGCGATTCACTCAAAAATGGTGCCAAACTGTTGCAAATGATCCTCTGAAAGGTTTTTCGGTGGAAACAGATGGGTTTTTATCATTGAAAAAGAATGTTCCCGCAAGGTCTGAACAACTTTTTTTTAAAAAAATCCCTAAGCCGCGCGGTCACAATTTCAGCAAAAATCTGACGTTCTGCAATTCACTCAAAAATGGTGCCAAACTGTTGCAAACGATCCCCTGAAAGGTTTTGCGGTGGAAACAGATGCGTTTTTATCATTGAAAAAGAATGTTCCCGCAAGGTCTGAACAACTTTTTTTTGAAAAAAATCCCTAAGCCGCGCGGTCACAATTTCAGCAAAAATCTGACGTTCTGCAATTCACTCAAAAATGGTGCCAAACTGTTGCAAACGATCCCCTGAAAGGTTTTTCGGTGGAAACAGATGGGTTTTTATCATCGAAAAAGAATTAGCCCTCGAGGTCTGAACAACTTTTTTTTAAAAAAATCCCTAAGCCGCGCGGTCACAATTTCAGCAAAAATCTGACTTTCTGCAATTCACTCAAAAATGGTGCCAAACTGTTGCAAACGATCCCCTGAAAGGTTTTTCGGTGGAAACAGATGGGTTTTTATCATCGAAAAAGAATTAGCCCTCGAGGTGCGAACAACTTTTTTAAAAAAAAATCCCTAAGCCGCGCTGTCACAATTTCAGCAAAAATCTGACGTTCTGCAATTCACTCAAAAATGGTGCCAAACTGTTGCAAACGATCCCCTGAAAGGTTTTTCGGTGGAAACAGATGGGTTTTTATCATTGAAAAAGAATTTTCCCGCAAGGTCTGAACAACCTTTTTTTTCCAAAAATCCCTAAGCCGCGCGGTCACAATTTCAGCAAAAATCTGACGTTCTGCAATTCACTCAAAAATGGTGCCAAACTGTTGCAAAAGATCCCCTGAAAGGTTTTTCGGTGGAAACAGATGGGTTTTTATCATCGAAACAGAATTAGCCCTCGAGGTCTGAACAACTTTTAAAAAGAAAAATCTCTAAGCCGCGCGGTCACAATTTCAGCAAAAATCTGACGTTCTGCAATTCACTCAAAAATGGTGCCAAACTGTTGCAAACGATCCCCTGAAAGGTTTTTCGGTGGAAACAGATGGGTTTTTATCATCGAAACAGAATTAACCTTCGAGGTCTGAACAACTTTTTTTAAAAAAAATCTCTAAGCCGCGCGGTCACAATTTCAGCAAAAATCTGACGTTTTGCAATTCACTCAAAAATGGTGCCAAACTGTTGTAAACGATCCTCTGAAAGGTTTTTCAGTGGAAACAGATGGGTTTTTATCATTGAAAAAGAATTATCCCTCGAGGTATGAACAACTTTTTTTTGAAAAAATCTCTAAGCCGCGCGGTCACAATTTCAGCAAAAATCTGACGTTCTGCAATTCACTCAAAGATGGTGCCAAACTGTTGCAAACGATCCCCTGAAAGGTTTTTCATGGAAACAGGTGGGTTTTTATCATTGAAAAAGAATTTTCCTGCAAGGTCTGAACAACTTTCTTTTGAAAAAATCTCTAAGCCGCGCGGTCACAATTTCAGCAGAAATCTGACGTTTTGAAATTCACTCAAAAATGGTGCCAAACTGTTGCAAACGATCCCCTGAAAGGTTTTTCGGTGGAAACAGATGGGTTTTTATCATCGAAAAAGAATTAGCCCTCGTGGTCTGAACAACTTTTTTTTAAAAAAAGCCCTAAGCCGCGCGGTCACAATTTCAGCAAAAATCTGACGTTTTGAAATTCACTCAAAAATGGTGCCAAACTGTTGCAAACGATCCCCTGAAAGGTTTTTCGGTGGAAACAGATGGGTTTTTATCATTGAAAAAGAATTTTCCCGCAAGGTCTGAACAATTTTTTTTTAAAAAAATCCCTAAGCCGCGCGGTCACAATTTCAGCAAAAATCTGACGTTCTGCAATTCACTCAAAAATGGTGCCAAACTGTTGCAAACGATCCCCTGAAAGGTTTTTCGGTGGAAACAGATGGGTTTTTATCATCGAAACAGAATTAGCCCTCGAGGTCTGAACAACTTTTAAAAACAAAAATCTCTAAGCCGCGCGGTCACAATTTCAGCAAAAATCTGACGTTCTGCAATTCACTCAAAAATGGTGCCAAACTGTTGCAAACGATCCCCTGAAAGGTTTTTCGGTGGAAACAGATGGGTTTTTATCATCGAAACAGAATTAACCTTCGAGGTCTGAACAACTTTTTTAAAAAAAAATCTCTAAGCCGCGCGGTCACAATTTCAGCAAAAATCTGACGTTTTGCAATTCACTCAAAAATGGTGCCAAACTGTTGTAAACGATCCTCTGAAAGGTTTTTCAGTGGAAACAGATGGGTTTTTATCATTGAAAAAGAATTATCCCTCGAGGTATGAACAACTTTTTTTTGAAAAAATCTCTAAGCCGCGCGGTCACAATTTCAGCAAAAATCTGACGTTCTGCAATTCACTCAAAGATGGTGCCAAACTGTTGCAAACGATCCCCTGAAAGGTTGTGCGGTGGAAACAGATGGGTTTTTATCATTGAAAAAGAATTTTCCCGCAAGGTCTGAACAACTTTTTTTTGAAAAAATCCCTAAGCCGCGCGGTCACAATTTCAGCAAAAATCTGACGTTTTGCAATTCACTCAAAAATGGTGCCAAACTGTTGCAAACGATCCCCTGAAAGGTTTTGCGGTGGAAACAGATGGGTTTTTATCATCGAAAAAGAATTTTCCCGCAAGGTCTGAACAACTTATTTTTAAAAAAAGCCCTAAGCCGCGCGGTCACAATTTCAGCAAAAATCTGACGTTTTGAAATTCACTCAAAAATGGTGCCAAACTGTTGCAAACGATCCCCTGAAAGGTTTTTCGGTGGAAACAGATGGGTTTTTATCATTGAAAAAGAATTTTCCCGCAAGGTCTGAACAATTTTTTTTTAAAAAAATCCCTAAGTCGCGCGGTCACAATTTCAGCAAAAATCTGACGTGCTGCAATTCACTCAAAAATGGTGCCAAACTGTTGCAAAAGATCACCTGAAAGGTTTTTCGGTGGAAACAGATGGGTTTTTATCATCGAAACAGAATTAGCCCTCGAGGTCTGAACAACTTTTAAAAACAAAAATCTCTAAGCCGCGCGGTCACAATTTCAGCAAAAATCTGACGTTCTGCAATTCACTCAAAAATGGTGCCAAACTGTTGCAAACGATCCCCTGAAAGGTTTTTCGGTGGAAACAGATGGGTTTTTATCATCGAAACAGAATTAACCTTCGAGGTCTGAACAACTTTTTTAAAAAAAAATCTCTAAGCCGCGCGGTCACAATTTCAGCAAAAATCTGACGTTTTGCAATTCACTCAAAAATGGTGCCAAACTGTTGTAAACGATCCTCTGAAAGGTTTTTCAGTGGAAACAGATGGGTTTTTATCATCGAAACAGAATTATCCCTCGAGGTATAAACAACTTTTTTTTGAAAAAATCTCTAAGCCGCGCGGTCACAATTTCAGCAAAAATCTGACGTTCTGCAATTCACTCAAAGATGGTGCCAAACTGTTGCAAACGATCCCCTGAAAGGTTTTTCATGGAAACAGGTGGGTTTTTATCATTGAAAAAGAAATTTTCCTGCAAGGTCTGAACAACTTTCTTTTGAAAAAATCTCTAAGCCGCGCGGTCACAAATTCTGCAGAAATCTGACGTTTTGAAATTCACTCAAAAATGGTGCCAAACTGTTGCAAACGATCCCCTGAAAGGTTTTTCGGTGGAAACAGATGGGTTTTTATCATTGAAAAAGAATTAGCCCTCGTGGTCTGAACAACTTTTTTTTAAAAAAAGCCCTAAGCCGCGCGGTCACAATTTCAGCAAAAATCTGACGTTTTGAAATTCACTCAAAAATGGTGCCAAACTGTTGCAAACGATCCCCTGAAAGGTTTTTCGGTGGAAACAGATGGGTTTTTATCATTGAAAAAGAATTTTCCCGCAAGGTCTGAACAATTTTTTTTAAAAAAAATCCCTAAGCCGCGCGGTCACAATTTCAGCAAAAATCTGACGTTTTGAAATTCACTCAAAAATGGTGCCAAACTGTTGCAAACGATCCCCTGAAAGGTTTTTTGGTGGAAACAGATGGTTTTTTTATCATTGAAAAAGAATTTTCCCGCAATGTCTGAACAACTTTTTTTTGAAAAAATCCCTAAGCCGCGCGGTCACAATTTCAGCAAAAATCTGACGTTTTGCGATTCACTCAAAAATGGTGCCAAACTGTTGCAAACGATCCCCTGAAAGGTTTTTCGGTGGAAACAGATGGGTTTTTATCATTGAAAAAGAATTTTCCCGCAAGGTCTGAACAACATTTTTTTTAAAAAAATCCCTAAGCCGCGCAGTCACAATTTCAGCAAAAATCTGACGTTTTGCAATTCACTCAAAAATGGTGCCAAACTGTTGGAAATGATCCTCTGAAAGGTTTTTCAGTGGAAAAAAATGGGTTTTTATCATCGAAACAGAATTAGCCCTCGAGGTCTGAACAACTTTTTTTTAAAAAAATCCCTAAGCCGCGCGGTCACAATTTCAGCAAAAATCTGACGTTTTGAAATTCACTCAAAAATGGTGCCAAACTGTTGCAAACGATCCCCTGAAAGGTTGTTCGGTGGAAACAGATGGGTTTTTATCATCGAAAAAGAATTAGCCCTCGTGGTCTGAACAACTTTTTTTTAAAAAAATCCCTAAGGCGCGGTCACAATTTCAGCAAAAATCTGACGTTCTGCAATTCACTCAAAAATGGTGCCAAACTGTTGCAAACGATCCCCTGAAAGGTTTTTCGATGGAAACAGATGGGTTTTTATCATTGAAAAAGAATTTTCCCGCAAGGTCTGAACAACATTTTTTTTAAAAAAATCCCTAAGCCGCGCGGTCACAATTTCAGCAAAAATCTGACGTTTTGAAATTCACTCAAAAATGGTGCCAAACTGTTGCAAACGATCCCCTGAAAGGTTTTTCGGTGGAAACAGATGGGTTTTTATCATTGAAAAAGAATTTTCCCGCAAGGTCTGAACAACATTTTTTTTAAAAAATCCCTAAACTGCGCGGTCACAATTTCAGCAAAAATCTGACGTTCTGCAATTCACTCAAAAATGGTGCCAAACTGTTGCAAACGATCCCCTGAAAGGTTTTTTGGTGGAAACAGATGGTTTTTTATCATTGAAAAAGAATTTTCCCGCAAGGTCTGAACAACATTTTTTTTGAAAAAATCCCTAAGCCGCGCGGTAACAATTTCAGCAAAAATCTGACGTTCTGCAATTCACTCAAAAATGGTGCCAAACTGTTGCAAACGAACCCCTGAAAGGTTTTTCGGTGGAAAAAGATGGGTTTTTATCATTGAAAAAGAATTTTCCCGCAAGGTCTGAACAACATTTTTTAAAAAAAATCCCTAAGCCGCGCGGTCACAATTTCAGCAAAAATCTGACGTTTTGCGATTCACTCAAAAATGGTGCCAAACTGTTGCAAACGATCCCCTGAAAGGTTTTTCGGTGGAAACAGATGGGTTTTTATCATTGAAAAAGAATGTTCCCGCAAGGTCTGAACAACTTTTTTTTGAAAAAATCCCTAAGCCGCGCGGTCACAATTTCAGCAAAAATCTGACGTGCTGCAATTCACTCAAAAATGGTGCCAAACTGTTGCAAACGAACCCCTGAAAGGTTTTTTGGTGGAAACAGATGGGTTTTTATCATCGAAAAAGAATTAGCCCTCGAGGTCTGAACAACTTTTTTTAAAAAAAATCCGTAAGCCGCACGGTCACAATTTCAGCAAAAATCTGACGTTTTGAAATTCACTCAAAAATCATGCCAAACTGTTGCAAACGATCCCCTGAAAGGTTTTTCGGTGGAAACAGATGGGTTTTTATCATTGAAAAAGAATTTTCCCGCAAGGTCTGAACAACATTTTTTAAAAAAAATCCCTAAGCCGGGCGGTCACAATTTCAGCAAAAGTCTGACGTTTTGCGATTCACTCAAAAATGGTGCCAAACTGTTGCAAACAATCCCCTGAAAGGTTTTTCGGTGGAAACAGATGGGTTTTTATCATTGAAAAAGAATGTTCCCGCAAGGTCTGAACAACTTTTTTTTGAAAAAAATCCCTAAGCCGCGCGGTCACAATTTCAGCAAAAATCTGACGTTCTGCAATTCACTCAAAAATGGTGCCAAACTGTTGCAAACGATCCCCTGAAAGGTTTTTCGGTGGAAACAGATGGGTTTTTATCATCGAAACAGAATTAAACCTCGAGGTCTGAACAACTTTTTTTTAAAAAAATCTCTAAGCGGTCACAATTTCAGCAAAAATCTGACGTTTTGCAATTCACTCAAAAATGGTGCCAAACTGTTGCAAACGATCCTCTGAAAGGTTTTTCGGTGGAAACAGATGGGTTTTTTTCATCGAAACAGAATTAGCCCTCGAGGTATGAACAACTTTTTTTAAAAAAAATCTCTAAGCCGCGCGGTCACAATTTCAGCAAAAATCTGACGTTCTGCAATTCACTCAAAAATGGTGCCAAACTGTTGCAAACGATCCCCTGAAAGGTTTTTTGGTAGAAACAGATAGGTTTTTATCATTGAAAAAGAATTTTCCGGCAAGGTCTGAACAACCTTTTTTTTCCAAAAATCCCTAAGCCGCGCGGTCACAATTTCAGCAAAAATCTGACGTTCTGCAATTCACTCAAAAATGGTGCCAAACTGTTGCAAAAGATCCCCTGAAAGGTTTTTCGGTGGAAACAGATGGGTTTTTATCATCGAAACAGAATTAGCCCTCGAGGTCTGAACAAATTTTAAAAAAAAAAATCTCTAAGCCGCGCGGTCACAATTTCAGCAAAAATCTGACGTTCTGCAATTCACTCAAAAATGGTGCCAAACTGTTGCAAACGATCCCCTGAAAGGTTTTTCGGTGGAAAGAGATGGGTTTTTATCATTCAAAAAGAATTTCCTCGCAAGGTCTGAAAAACATTTTTTTAAAAAAATCCCTAAGCCGCTCGGTCACAATTTCAGCAAAAATCTGACGTTTTGAAATTCACTCAAAAATGGTGCCAAACTGTTGCAAACGATCCCCTGAAAGGTTTTTCGGTGGAAACAGATGGGTTTTTATCATTGAAAAAGAATTTTCCCGCAAGGTCTGAACAACATTTTTTTAAAAAAATCCCTAAGCCCCGCGGTCACAATTTCAGCAAAAATCTGACGTTTTGAAATTCACTCAAAAATGGTGCCAAACTGTTGCAAACGATCCCCTGAAAGGTTTTTCGGTGGAAACAGATGGGTTTTTATCATTGAAAAAGAATTTTCCCGCAAGGTCTGAACAACTTTTTTTTGAAAAAATCCCTAAGCCGCGCGGTCACAATTTCAGCAAAAATCTGACGTTCTGCAATTCACTCAAAAATGGTGCCAAACTGTTGCAAACGATCCCCTGAAAGGTTTTTCGGTGGAAACAGATGGGTTTTTATCATCGAAAAAGAATTAGCCCTCTAGGTATGAACAACTTTTTTTAAAAAAAATCCCTAAGCCGCGCGGTCACAATTTCAGCAAAAATCTGACGTTCTGCAATTCACTCAAAAATGGTGCCAAACTGTTGCAAACGATCCTCTGAAAGGTTTTTCGGTGGAAACAGATGGGTTTTTTTCATCGAAACAGAATTAGCCCACGAGGTCTGAACAACTTTTTTTTAAAAAAATCTCTAAGCCGCGCGGTCACAATTTCAGCAAAAATCTGACGTTCTGCAATTCACTCAAAAATGGTGCAAAACTGTTGCAAACGATCCCCTGAAAGGTTTTTCGGTGGAAACAGATGGGTTTTTATCATCGAAAAAGAATTAGCCCTCGAGGTCTAAACAACTTTTTTTAAAAAAAAATCCCTAAGCCGCGCGGTCACAATTTCAGCAAAAATCTGACGTTCTGCAATTCACTCAAAAATGGTGCCAAACTGTTGCAAACGATCCCCTGAAAGGTTTTTCGGTGGAAACAGATGGGTTTTTATCATTGAAAAAGAATTTTCCCGCAAGGTCTGAACAACCTTTTTTTGAAAAAATCCCTAAGCCGCGCGCGGTCAAAATTTCAGCAAAAATCTGACGTTCTGCAATTCACTCAAAAATGGTGCCAAATTGTTGCAAACGATCCCCTGAAAGGTTTTTCGGTGGTAACAGATGGGTTTTTATCATCGAAACAGAATTAAACCTCGAGGTCTGAACAACTTTTTTTAAAAAAAATCTCTAAGCCGCGCGGTCACAATTTCAGCAAAAATCTGAAGTTTTGCAATTCACTCAAAAATGGTGCCAAACTGTTGCAAACGATCCTCTGAAAGGTTTTTCGGTGGAAACAGATGGGTTTTTTTCATCGAAACAGAATTAGCCCTCGAGGTATGAACAACTTTTTTAAAAAAAAATATCTAAGCCGCGCGGTCACAATTTCAGCAAACATCTGACGTTCTGCAATTCACTCAAAAATGGCGGCAAACTGTTGGAAACGATCCCCTGAAAGTTTTTTCGGTGGAAACAGATGGGTTTTTATCATCGAAAAAGAATTAGCCCTCGAGGTCTGAACAACTTTTTTTAAAAAAAATCCCTAAGCCGCGCGGTCACAATTTCAGCAAAAATCTGACGTTTTGAAATTCACTCAAAAATGGTGCCAAACTGTTGCAAACGATCCCCTGAAAGGTTTTTCGGTGGAAACAGATGGGTTTTTATCATTGAAAAAGAATTTTCCCGCAAGGTCTGAACAACTTTTTTTTGAAAAAATCCCTAAGCCGCGCGGTCACAATTTCCGCAAAATCTGACATTCTGCAATTCACTCAAAAATGGTGCCAAACTGTTGCAAACGATCCCCTGAAAGGTTTTTCGGTGGAAACAGATTGGTTTTTATCATCGAAAAAGAATTAGCCCTCGAGGTCTGAACAACTTTTTTAAAAAAAAATCCCTAAGCCGCGCGGTCACAATTTCAGCAAAAATCTGACGTTCTGCAATTCACTCAAAAATGGTGCCAAACTGTTGCAAACGATCCCCTGAAAGGTTTTTCGGTGGAAACAGATAGGTTTTTATCATTGAAAAAGAATTTTCCCGCAAGGTCTGAACAACATTTTTTTGAAAAAAATCCCTAAGCCGCGCGGTCACAATTTCAGCAAAAATCTGACGTTTTGAAATTCACTCAAAAATGGTGCCAAACTGTTGCAAACGATCCCCTGAAAGGTTTTTCGGTGGAAACAGATGGGTTTTTATCATTGAAAAAGAATTTTCCCGCAAGGTCTGAACAACTTTTTTTAAAAAAAATCTCTAAGCCGCGCGGTCACAATTTCAGCAAAAATCTGACGTTCTGCAATTCACTCAAAAATGGCGCCAAACTGTTGCAAACGATCCCCTGAAAGCTTTTTTGGTGGAAACAGATGGGTTTTTATCATCGAAAAAGAATTAGCCCTCGAGGTCTGAACAACTTTTTTTAAAAAAAATCCCTAAGCCGCGCGGTCACAATTTCAGCAGAAATCTGACGTTCCGCAATTAACTCAAAAATGGTGCCAAACTGTTGCAAACGATCCCCTGAAAGGTTTTTCGGTGGAAACAGATGGGTTTTTATCATTGAAAAAGAATTTTCCCGCAAGGTCTCAACAACATTTTTTTAAAAAAATCCCTAAGCCGCGCGGTCACAATTTCAGCAAAAATCTGACGTTTTGCAATTCACTCAAAAATGGTGCCAAACTGTTGCAAATGATCCTCTGAAAGGTTTTTCAGTGGAAAAAGATGGGTTTTTATCATCGAAACAGAATTAGCCCTCGTGGTCTGAACAACTTTTTTAAAAAAAAATCCCTAAGGCGCGGTCACAATTTCAGCAAAAATCTGACGTTCTGCAATTCACTCAAAAATGGTGCCAAACTGTTGCAAACGATCCCCTGAAAGGTTTTTCGGTGGAAACAGATGGGTTTTTATCATAGAAAAAGAATTTTCCCGCAAGGTCTGAACAACTTTTTTAAAAAAAAATCCCTAAGGCGCGGTCACAATTTCAGCAAAAATCTGACGTTCTGCAATTCACTCAAAAATGGTGCCAAACTGTTGCAAACGATCCCCTGAAAGGTTTTTCGGTGGAAACAGATGGGTTTTTATCATAGAAAAAGAATTTTCCCGCAAGGTCTGAACAACATTTTTTTAAAAAAATCCCTAAGCCGCGCGGTCACAATTTCAGCAAAAATCTGACGTTTTGAAATTCACTCAAAAATGGTGCCAAACTGTTGCAAACGATCCCCTGAAAGGTTTTTCGGTGGAAACAGATGGGTTTTTATCATTGAAAAAGAATTTTCCCGCAAGGTCTGAACAATTTTTTTTAAAAAAAATACCTAAGCCGCGCGGTCACAATTTCAGCAAAAATCTGACGTTCTGCAATTCACTCAAAAATCAGGCCAAACTGTTGCAAACGATCCCCTGAAAGGTTTTTCGGTGGAAACAGATGGGTTTTTATCATTGAAAAAGAATGTTCCCGCAAGGTCTGAACAACTTTTTTTTGAAAAAATCCCTAAGCCGCGCGGTCACAATTTCAGCAAAAATCTGACGTTTTGCAATTCACTCAAAAATGGTGCCAAACTGTTGCAAATGATCCTCTGAAAGGTTTTTCAGTGGAAAAAGATGGGTTTTTATCATCGAAACAGAATTAGCCCTCGTGGTCTGAACAACTTTTTTTTAAAAAAATATGTAAGCCGCGCGGTCACACTTTCAGCAAAAATCTGACGTTCTGCAATTCACTCAAAAATGGTGCCAAACTGTTGCAAACGATCCCCTGAAAGGTTTTTCGGTGGAAACAGATGGGTTTTTATCATCGAAAAAGAATTAGCCCTCGAGGTCTGAACAACCTTTTTTTGAAAAAATCCCTAAGCCACGCTCGGTCACAATTTCAGCAAAAATCTGACGTTCTGCAATTCACTCAGAAATGGTGCCAAACTGTTGCAAACGATCCCCTGAAAGGTTTTTCGGTGGAAACAGATGGGTTTTTATCATTGAAAAAGAATTTTCCCGCAAGGTCTGAACAACATTTTTTTAAAAAAATCCCTAAGCCGCGCGGTCACAATTTCAGCAAAAATCTGACGTTTTGAAATTCACTCAAAAATGGTGCCAAACTGTTGCAAACGATCCCCTGAAAGGTTTTTCGGTGGAAACAGATGGGTTTTTATCATTGAAAAAGAATTATCCCGCAAGGTCTGAACAACTTTTTTTTGAAAAAAATCCCTAAGCCGCGCGGTCACAATTTCAGCAAAAATCTGACGTTCTGCAATTCACTCAAAAATGGTGCCAAACTGTTGCAAACGATCCCCTGAAAGGTTTTTTGGTGGAAACAGATGGGTTTTTATCATCGAAACAGAATTAGCCCTCGAGGTCTGAACAATTTTTTTAAAAAAAATCCCTAAGCCGCGCGGTCACAATTTCAGCAAAAATCTGACGTTCTGCAATTCACTCAAAAATGGTGCCAAACTGTTGCAAACGATCCCCTGAAAGGTTTTTCGGTGGAAACAGATGGGTTTTTATCATTGAAAAAGAATTTTCCCGCAAGGTCTGAACAACCTTTTTTTGAAAAAATCCCTAAGCCACGCTCGGTCACAATTTCAGCAAAAATCTGACGTTCTGCAATTCACTCAAAAATGGTGCCAAATTGTTGCAAACGATCCCCTGAAAGGTTTTTCGGTGGAAACAGATGGGTTTTTATCATCGAAACAGAATTAACCCTCGAGGTCTGAACAACTTTTTTTAAAAAAAATCTCTAAGCCGCGCGGTCACAATTTCAGCAAAAATCTGACGTTCTGCAATTCACTCAAAAATGGCGCCAAACTGTTGCAAACGATCCCCTGAAAGCTTTTTTGGTGGAAACAGATGGGTTTTTATCATCGAAAAAAAAATTAGCCCTCGAGGTCTGAACAACTTTTTTTAAAAAAAATCCCTAAGCCGCGCGGTCACAATTTCAGCAGAAATCTGACGTTCTGCAATTAACTCAAAAATGGTGCCAAACTGTTGCAAACGATCCCCTGAAAGGTTTTTCGGTGGAAACAGATGGGTTTTTATCATTGAAAAAGAATTTTCCCGCAAGGTCTGAACAACATTTTTTAAAAAAAATCCCTAAGCCGCGCGGTCACAATTTCAGCAAAAATCTGACGTTTTGCAATTCACTCAAAAATGGTGCCAAACTGTTGCAAATGATCCTCTGAAAGGTTTTTCAGTGGAAAAAGATGGGTTTTTATCATCGAAACAGAATTAGCCCTCGAGGTATGAACAACTTTTTTTTGAAAAAATCTCTAAGCCGCGCGGTCACAATTTCAGCAAAAATCTGACGTTTTGAAATTCACTCAAAAATGGTGCCAAACTGTTGCAAACGATCCCCTGAAAGGTTTTTCGGTGGAAACAGATGGTTTTTTATCATCGAAAAAGAATTAGCCCTCGTGGTCTGAACAACTTTTTTTTAAAAAAATCCCTAAGGCGCGGTCACAATTTCAGCAAAAATCTGACGTTCTGCAATTCACTCAAAAATGGTACCAAACTGTTGCAAACGATCCCCTGAAAGGTTTTTCGGTGGAAACAGATGGGTTTTTATCATTGAAAAAGAATTTTCCCGCAAGGTCTGAACAACATTTTTTTGAAAAAAATCCCTAAGCCGCGCGGTCACAATTTCAGCAAAAATCTGACGTTTTGAAATTCACTCAAAAATGGTGCCAAACTGTTGCAAACGATCCCCTGAAAGGTTTTTCGGTGGAAACAGATGGGTTTTTATCATTGAAAAAGAATTTTCCCGCAAGGTCTGAACAACTTTTTTTTAAAAAAATCTCTAAGCCGCGCGGTCACAATTTCAGCAAAAATCTGACGTTCTACAATTCACTCAAAAATGGCGCCAAACTGTTGCAAACGATCCCCTGAAAGCTTTTTTGGTGGAAACAGATGGGTTTTTATCATCGAAAAAGAATTAGCCCTCGAGGTCTGAACAACTTTTTTAAAAAAAAATCCCTAAGCCGCGCGGTCACAATTTCAGCAGAAATCTGACGTTCTGCAATTAACTCAAAAATGGTGCCAAACTGTTGCAAACGATCCCCTGAAAGGTTTTTCGGTGGAAACAGATGGGTTTTTATCATTGAAAAAGAATTTTCCCGCAAGGTCTGAACAACATTTTTTTAAAAAAATCCCTAAGCCGCGCGGTCACAATTTCAGCAAAAATCTGACGTTTTGCAATTCACTCAAAAATGGTACCAAATTGTTGCAAATGATCCTCTGAAAGGTTTTTCAGTGGAAAAAGATGGGTTTTTATCATCGAAACAGAATTAGCCCTCGAGGTATGAACAACTTTTTTTTGAAAAAATCTCTAAGCCGCGCGGTCACAATTTCAGCAAAAATCTGACGTTTTGAAATTCACTCAAAAATGGTGCCAAACTGTTGCAAACGATCCCCTGAAAGGTTTTTCGGTGGAAACAGATGGGTTTTTATCATCGAAAAAGAATTAGCCCTCGTGGTCTGAACAACTTTTTTAAAAAAAAATCCCTAAGGCGCGGTCACAATTTCAGCAAAAATCTGACGTTCTGCAATTCACTCAAAAATGGTGCCAAACTGTTGCAAACGATCCCCTGAAAGGTTTTTCGGTGGAAACAGATGGGTTTTTATCATTGAAAAAGAATTTTCCCGCAAGGTCTGAACAACATTTTTTTAAAAAAATCCCTAAGCCGCGCGGTCACAATTTCAGCAAAAATCTGACGTTTTGAAATTCACTCAAAAATGGTGCCAAACTGTTGCAAACGATCCCCTGAAAGGTTTTTCGGTGGAAACAGATGGGTTTTTATCATTGAAAAAGAATGTTCCCGCAAGGTCTGAACAACTTTTTTTTGAAAAAATCCCTAAGCCGCGCGGTCACAATTTCAGCAAAAATCTGACGTTTTGCAATTCACTCAAAAATGGTGCCAAACTGTTGCAAATGATCCTCTGAAAGGTTTTTCAGTGGAAAAAGATGGGTTTTTATCATCGAAACAGAATTAGCCCTCGAGGTATGAACAACTTTTTAAAAAAAAAATCCCTAAGGCGCGGTCACAATTTCAGCAAAAATCTGACGTTCTGCAATTCACTCAAAAATGGTGCCAAACTGTTGCAAACGATCCCCTGAAAGGTTTTTCGGTGGAAACAGATGGGTTTTTATCATTGAAAAAGAATTTTCCCGCAAGGTCTGAACAACATTTTTTTAAAAAAATCCCTAAGCCGCGCGGTCACAATTTCAGCAAAAATCTGACGTTTTGAAATTCACTCAAAAATGGTGCCAAACTGTTGCAAACGATCCCCTGAAAGGTTTTTCGGTGGAAACAGATGGGTTTTTATCATTGAAAAAGAATGTTCCCGCAAGGTCTGAACAACTTTTTTTTGAAAAAATCCCTAAGCCGCGCGGTCACAATTTCAGCAAAAATCTGACGTTTTGCAATTCACTCAAAAATGGTGCCAAACTGTTGCAAATGATCCTCTGAAAGGTTTTTCAGTGGAAAAAGATGGGTTTTTATCATCGAAACAGAATTAGCCCTCGAGGTATGAACAACTTTTTTTTGAAAAAATCTGTAAGCCGCGCGGTCACAATTTCAGCAAAAATCTGACGTTTTGAAATTCACTCAAAAATGGTGCCAAACTGTTGCAAACGATCCCCTGAAAGGTTTTTCGGTGGAAACAGATGGGTTTTTATCATCGAAAAAGAATTAGCCATCGTGGTTTGAACAACTTTTTTTAAAAAAAATCCCTAAGGCGCGGTCACAATTTCAGCAAAAATCTGACGTTCTGCAATTCACTCAAAAATGGTGCCAAACTGTTGCAAACGATCCCCTGAAAGGTTTTTTGGTGGAAACAGATGGTTTTTTATCATTGAAAAAGAATTTTCCCGCAAGGTCTGAACAACTTTTTTTTGAAAAAATCCCTAAGCCGCGCGGTCACAATTTCAGCAAAAATCTGACGTTTTGCAATTCACTCAAAAATGGTGCCAAACTGTTGCAAACGATCCCCTGAAAGGTTTTTCGGTGGAAACAGATGGGTTTTTATCATTGAAAAAGAATGTTCCCGCAAGGTCTGAACAACTTTTTTTTTGAAAAAATCCCTAAGCCGCGCGGTCACAATTTCAGCAAAAATCTGACGTTCTGCAATTCACTCAAAAATGGTGCCAAACTGTTGCAAACGAATCCCTGAAAGGTTTTTCGGTGGAAACAGATTGTTTTTTATCATCGAAAAAGAATTAGCCATCGAGGTCTGAACAACTTTTTTTTAAAAAAATCCGTAAGCCGCACGGTCACAATTTCAGCAAAAATCTGACGTTTTGAAATTCACTCAAAAATCATGCCAAACTGTTTCAAACGATCCCCTGAAAGGTTTTTCGGTGGAAACAGATGGGTTTTTATCATCGAAACAGAATTTGCCCTCGAGGTCTGAACAACTTTTTTTTAAAACAATCCCTAAGCCGCGCGGTCACAATTTCAGCAAAAATCTGACGTTCTGCAATTCACTAAAAAATGGTGCCAAACTGTTGCAAACGATCCCCTGAAAGGTTTTTTGGTGGAAACAGATGGGTTTTTATCATCGAAACAGAATTAGCCCTCGAGGTCTGAACAACTTTTTTTAAAAAAAATCCCTAAGCCGCGCGGTCACAATTTCAGCAAAAATCTGACGTTCTGCAATTCACTCAAAAATGGTGCCAAACTGTTGCAAACGATCCCCTGAAAGGTTTTTCGGTGGAAACAGATGGGTTTTTATCATTGAAAAAGAATTTTCCCGCAAGGTCTGAACAACCTTTTTTTGAAAAAATCCCTAAGCCACGCTCGGTCACAATTTCAGCAAAAATCTGACGTTCTGCAATTCACTCAAAAATGGTGCCAAATTGTTGCAAACGATCCCCTGAAAGGTTTTTCGGTGGAAACAGATGGGTTTTTATCATCAAAACAGAATTAACCCTCGAGATCTGAACATTTTTTTTAAAAAAAAATCCCTAAGCCGCGCGGTCACAATTTCAGCAAAAATCTGACGTTCTGCAATTCACTCAAAAATGGCGCCAAACTGTTGCAAACGATCCCCTGAAACGTTTTTTGGTGGAAACAGATGGGTTTTTATCATCGAAAAAGAATTAGCCCTCGAGGTCTGAACAACATTTTTTTAAAAAAATCCCTAAGCCGCGCGGTCACAATTTCAGCAGAAATCTGACGTTCTGCGATTAACTCAAAAATGGTGCCAAACTGTTGCAAACGATCCCCTGAAAGGTTTTTCGTGGGAACAGGTGGGTTTTTATCATTGAAAAAGAATTTTCCCGCAAGGTCTGAACAACAGTTTTTTTAAAAAAACCCTAAGCGGGGCGGTCACAATTTCAGCAAAAATCTGACGTTCTGCAATTCACTCAAAAATGGTGCCAAACTGTTGCAAACGATCCCCTGAAAGGTTTTTCGGTGGAAACAGATGGGTTTTTATCATTGAAAAAGAATGTTCCCGCAAGGTCTGAACAACTTTTTTTTGAAAAAATCCCTAAGCCGCGCAGTCACAATTTCAGCAAAAATCTGACGTTCTGCAATTCACTAAAAAATGGTGCCAAACTGTTGCAAACGATCCCCTGAAAGGTTTTTTGGTGGAAACAGATGGGTTTTTATCATCGAAACAGAATTAGCCCTCGAGGTCTGAACAACTTTTTTTAAAAAAAATCCCTAAGCCGCGCGGTCACAATTTCAGCAAAAATCTGACGTTCTGCAATTCACTCAAAAATGGTGCCAAACTGTTGCAAACGATCCCCTGAAAGGTTTTTCGGTGGAAACAGATGGGTTTTTATCATTGAAAAAGAATTTTCCCGCAAGGTCTGAACAACCTTTTTTTGAAAAAATCCCTAAGCCACGCTCGGTCACAATTTCAGCAAAAATCTGACGTTCTGCAATTCACTCAAAAATGGTGCCAAATTGTTGCAAACGATCCCCTGAAAGGTTTTTCGGTGGAAACAGATGGGTTTTTATCATCGAAACAGAATTAACCCTCGAGATCTGAACATTTTTTTTAAAAAAAAATCCCTAAGCCGCGCGGTCACAATTTCAGCAAAAATCTGACGTTCTGCAATTCACTCAAAAATGGCGTCAAACTGTTGCAAACGATCCCCTGAAACGTTTTTTGGTGGAAACAGATGGGTTTTTATCATCGAAAAAGAATTAGCCCTCGAGGTCTGAACAACATTTTTTTAAAAAAATCCCTAAGCCGCGCGGTCACAATTTCAGCAGAAATCTGACGTTCTGCGATTAACTCAAAAATGGTGCCAAACTGTTGCAAACGATCCCCTGAAAGGTTTTTCGTGGGAACAGGTGGGTTTTTATCATTGAAAAAGAATTTTCCCGCAAGGTCTGAACAACAGTTTTTTTAAAAAAACCCTAAGCGGGGCGGTCACAATTTCAGCAAAAATCTGACGTTTTGCAATTCACTCAAAAATGGTGCCAAACTGTTGCAAATGATCCTCTGAAAGGTTTTTCAGTGGAAAAAGATGGGTTTTTATCATCGAAACAGAATTAGCCTTCGAGGTATGAACAACTTTTTTTTGAAAAAATCTCTAAGCCACGCGGTCACAATTTCAGCAAAAATCTGACGTTTTGAAATTCACTCAAAAATGGTGCCAAACTGTTGCAAACGATCCCCTGAAAGGTTTTTCGGTGGAAACAGATGGGTTTTTATCATTGAAAAATAATTTTCCCGCAAGGTCTGAACAACATTTTTTTTAAAAAATCCCTAAGCCGCGCGGTCACAATTTCAGCAAAAATCTGACGTTTTGCAATTCACTCAAAAATGGTGCCAAACTGTTGCAAACGATCCCCTGAAAGGTTTTTCGGTGGAAACAGATGGGTTTTTATCATTGAAAAAGAATTTTCCCGCAAGGTCTGAACAACATTTTTTTAAAAAAATCCCTAAGCCGCGCGGTCACAATTTCAGCAAAAATCTGACGTTCTGCAATTCACTCAAAAATGGTGCCAAACTGTTGAAAACGATCCCCTGAAAGGTTTTTTGGTGGAAACAGATGGTTTTTTATCATTGAAAAAGAATTTTCCCGCAAGGTCTGAACTTTTTTTTGAAAAAATCCCTAAGCCGCGCGGTCACAATTTCAGCAAAAATCTGACGTTTTGCAACTCACTCAAAAATGGTGCCAAACTGTTGCAAACGATCCCCTGAAAGGTTTTTCGGTGGAAACAGATGGGTTTTTATCATTGAAAAAGAATTTTCCCGCAAGGTCTGAACAACATTTTTTTAAAAAAATCCCTAAGCCGCGCGGTCACAATTTCAGCAAAAATCTGGCGTTCTGCAATTCACTCAAAAATGGCGCCAAACTGTTGCAAACGATCCCCTGAAACGTTTTTTGGTGGAAACAGATGGGTTTTTATCATCGAAAAAGAATTAGCCCTCGAGGTCTGAACAACTTTTTTTTAAAAAAATCCCTAAGCCGCGCGGTCACAATTTCAGCAGAAATCTGACGTTCTGCGATTAACTCAAAAATGGTGCCAAACTGTTGCAAACGATCCCCTGAAAGGTTTATCAGTGGAAACAGATGGGTTTTTATCATTGAAAAAGAATTTTCCCGCAAGGTCTGAACAACATTTTTTAAAAAAAATCCCTAAGCCGCGCGGTCACAATTTCAGCAAAAATCTGACGTTTTGCAACTCACTCAAAAATGGTGCCAAACTGTTGCAAACGATCCCCTGAAAGGTTTTTCGGTGGAAACAGATGGGTTTTTATCATTGAAAAATAATTTTCCCGCAAGGTCTGAACAACATTTTTTTAAAAAAATCCCTAAGCCGCGCGGTCACAATTTCAGCAAAAATCTGACGTTTTGCGATTCACTCAAAAATGGTGCCAAACTGTTGCAAACGATCCCCTGAAAGGTTTTTTGGTGGAAACAGATGGGTTTTTATCATCGAAACAGAATTAGCCCTCGAGGTCTGAACAACTTTTTTTTAAAAAAATCCCTAAGCCGCGCGGTCACAATTTCAGCAAAAATCTGACGTTCTGCAATTCACTCAAAAATGGTGCCAAACTGTTGCAAACGATCCCCTGAAAGGTTTTTCGGTGGAAACAGATGGGTTTTTATCATTGAAAAAGAATTTTCCCGCAAGGTCTGAACAACCTTTTTTTGAAAAAATCCCTAAGCCACGCTCGGTCACAATTTCAGCAAAAATCTGACGTTCTGCAATTCACTCAAAAATGGTGCCAAATTGTTGCAAACGATCCCCTGAAAGGTTTTTCGGTGGAAACAGATGGGTTTTTATCATCGAAACAGAATTAACCCTCGAGATCTGAACATTTTTTTAAAAAAAAAATCCCTAAGCCGCGCGGTCACAATTTCAGCAAAAATCTGACGTTCTGCAATTCACTCAAAAATGGCGTCAAACTGTTGCAAACGATCCCCTGAAACGTTTTTTGGTGGAAACAGATGGGTTTTTATCATCGAAAAAGAATTAGCCCTCGAGGTCTGAACAACATTTTTTTAAAAAAATCCCTAAGCCGCGCGGTCACAATTTCAGCAGAAATCTGACGTTCTGCGATTAACTCAAAAATGGTGCCAAACTGTTGCAAACGATCCCCTGAAAGGTTTATCGGTGGAAACAGATGGGTTTTTATCATTGAAAAAGAATTTTCCCGCAAGGTCTGAACAACATTTTTTTAAAAAAATCCCTAAGTCGCGCGGTCACAATTTCAGCAAAAATCTGACGTTTTGCAATTCACTCAAAAATGGTGCCAAACTGTTGCAAATGATCCTCTGAAAGGTTTTTCAGTGGAAAAAGATGGGTTTTTATCATCGAAACAGAATTAGCCTTCGAGGTATGAACAACTTTTTTTTGAAAAAATCTCTAAGCCACGCGGTCACAATTTCAGCAAAAATCTGACGTTTTGAAATTCACTCAAAAATGGTGCCAAACTGTTGCAAACGATCCCCTGAAAGGTTTTTCGGTGGAAACAGATGGGTTTTTATCATTGAAAAATAATTTTCCCGCAAGGTCTGAACAACATTTTTTTAAAAAAATCCCTAAGCCGCGCGGTCACAATTTCAGCAAAAATCTGACGTTTTGCAATTCACTCAAAAATGGTGCCAAACTGTTGCAAACGATCCCCTGAAAGGTTTTTCGGTGGAAACAGATGGGTTTTTATCATTGAAAAAGAATTTTCCCGCAAGGTCTGAACAACATTTTTTTAAAAAAATCCCTAAGCCGCGCGGTCACAATTTCAGCAAAAATCTGACGTTCTGCAATTCACTCAAAAATGGTGCCAAACTGTTGAAAACGATCCCCTGAAAGGTTTTTTGGTGGAAACAGATGGTTTTTTATCATTGAAAAAGAATTTTCCCGCAAGGTCTGAACAACTTTTTTTTGAAAAAATCCCTAAGCCGCGCGGTCACAATTTCAGCAAAAATCTGACGTTTTGCAACTCACTCAAAAATGGTGCCAAACTGTTGCAAACGATCCCCTGAAAGGTTTTTCGGTGGAAACAGATGGGTTTTTATCATTGAAAAAGAATTTTCCCGCAAGGTCTGAACAACATTTTTTTAAAAAAATCCCTAAGCCGCGCGGTCACAATTTCAGCAAAAATCTGGCGTTCTGCAATTCACTCAAAAATGGCGCCAAACTGTTGCAAACGATCCCCTGAAACGTTTTTTGGTGGAAACAGATGGGTTTTTATCATCGAAAAAGAATTAGCCCTCGAGGTCTGAACAACTTTTTTTTAAAAAAATCCCTAAGCCGCGCGGTCACAATTTCAGCAGAAATCTGACGTTCTGCGATTAACTCAAAAATGGTGCCAAACTGTTGCAAACGATCCCCTGAAAGGTTTATCAGTGGAAACAGATGGGTTTTTATCATTGAAAAAGAATTTTCCCGCAAGGTCTGAACAACATTTTTTAAAAAAAATCCCGAAGCCGCGCGGTCACAATTTCAGCAAAAATCTGACGTTTTGCAACTCACTCAAAAATGGTGCCAAACTGTTGCAAACGATCCCCTGAAAGGTTTTTCGGTGGAAACAGATGGGTTTTTATCATTGAAAAATAATTTTCCCGCAAGGTCTGAACAACATTTTTTTAAAAAAATCCCTAAGCCGCGCGGTCACAATTTCAGCAAAAATCTGACGTTTTGCGATTCACTCAAAAATGGTGCCAAACTGTTGCAAACGATCCCCTGAAAGGTTTTTCAGTGGAAACAGATGGGTTTTTATCATTGAAAAAGAATGTTCCCGCAAGGTCTGAACAACTTTTTTTTGAAAAAATCCCTAAGCCGCGCGGTCACAATTTCAGCAAAAATCTGACGTTCTGCAATTCACTCAAAAATGGTGCCAAACTGTTGCAAACGATCCCCTGAAAGGTTTTTCGGTGGAAACAGATGGGTTTTTATCATCGAAAAAGAATTAGCCCTCGAGGTCTGAACAACTTTTTTAAAAAAAAATCCGAAACCCGCACGGTCACAATTTCAGCAAAAATCTGACGTTTTGAAATTCACTGAAAAATGGTGCCAAACTGTTGCAAACGATCCCCTGAAAGGTTTTTTGGTGGAAACAGATGGGTTTTTATCATTGAAAAAGAATTTTCCCGCAAGGTCTGAACAATTTTTTTAAAAACAAATCCCTAAGCCGCGCGGTCACAATTTCAGCAAAAATCTGACGTTCTGCAATTCACTCAAAAATGGTGCCAAACTGTTGCAAACGATCCCCTGAAAGGTTTTTTGGTGGAAACAGATCGTTTTTTATCATTGAAAAAGAATTTTCCCGCAATGTCTGAACAACTTTTTTTGAAAAAATCCCTAAGCCGCGCGGTCACAATTTCAGCAAAATCTGACGTTTTGCAATTCACTCAAAAATGGTGCCAAACTGTTGCAAACGATCCCCTGAAAGGTTTTTCGGTGGAAACAGATGGGTTTTTATCATCGAAAAAGAATTAGCCCTCGAGGTCTGAACAACTTTTTTTTAAAAAAATCCCTAAGGCGCGGTCACAATTTCAGCAAAAATCTGACGTTCTGCAATTCACTCAAAAATGGTGCCAAACTGTTGCAAACGATCCCCTGAAAGGTTTTTCGATGGAAACAGATGGGTTTTTATCATTGAAAAAGAATTTTCCCGCAAGGTCTGAACAACATTTTTTAAAAAAAATCCCTAAGCCGCGCGGTCACAATTTCAGCAAAAATCTGACGTTCTGCAATTCACTCAAAAATGGTGCCAAACTGTTGCAAACGAATCCCTGAAAGGTTTTTCGCTGGAAACAGATGGGTTTTTATCATTGAAAAAGAATTAGCCATCGAGGTCTGAACAACTTTTTTAAAAAAAAATCCGTAAGCCGCACGGTCACAATTTCAGCAAAAATCTGACGTTTTGAAATTCACTCAAAAATCATGCCAAACTGTTTCAAACGATCCCCTGAAAGGTTTTTCGGTGGAAACAGATGGGTTTTTATCATCGAAACAGAATTTGCCCTCGATGTCTGAACAACTTTTTTTTAAAACAATCCCTAAGCCGCGCGGTCACAATTTCAGCAAAAATCTGACGTTCTGCAATTCACTCAAAAATGGTGCCAAACTGTTGCAAACGATCCCCTGAAAGGTTTTTCGTGGGAACAGGTGGGTTTTCATCATTGAAAAAGAATTTTCCCGCAAGGTCTGAACAACAGTTTTTTTAAAAAAACCCTAAGCGGGGCGGTCACAATTTCAGCAAAAATCTGACGTTCTGCAATTCACTCAAAAATGGTGCCAAACTGTTGCAAACGATCCCCTGAAAGGTTTTTCGGTGGAAACAGATGGGTTTTTATCATTGAAAAAGAATGTTCCCGCAAGGTCTGAACAACTTTTTTTTGAAAAAATCCCTAAGCCGCACAGTCACAATTTCAGCAAAAATCTGACGTTCTGCAATTCACTAAAAAATGGTGCCAAACTGTTGCAAACGATCCCCTGAAAGGTTTTTTGGTGGAAACAGATGGGTTTTTATCATCGAAACAGAATTAGCCCTCGAGGTCTGAACAACTTTTTTTAAAAAAAATCCCTAAGCCGCGCGGTCACAATTTCAGCAAAAATCTGACGTTCTGCAATTCACTCAAAAATGGTGCCAAACTGTTGCAAACGATCCCCTGAAAGGTTTTTCGGTGGAAACAGATGGGTTTTTATCATTGAAAAAGAATTTTCCCGCAAGGTCTGAACAACCTTTTTTTGAAAAAATCCCTAAGCCACGCTCGGTCACAATTTCAGCAAAAATCTGACGTTCTGCAATTCACTCAAAAATGGTGCCAAATTGTTGCAAACGATCCCCTGAAAGGTTTTTCGGTGGAAACAGATGGGTTTTTATCATCGAAACAGAATTAACCCTCGAGATCTGAACATTTTTTTTTTGAAAAAATCCCTAAGCCGCGCGGTCACAATTTCAGCAAAAATCTGACGTTCTGCAATTCACTCAAAAATGGCGCCAAACTGTTGCAAACGATCCCCTGAAACGTTTTTTGGTGGAAACAGATGGGTTTTTATCATCGAAAAAGAATTAGCCCTCGAGGTCTGAACAACATTTTTTTAAAAAAATCCCTAAGCCGCGCGTTCACAATTTCAGCAGAAATCTGACGTTCTGCGATTAACTCAAAAATGGTGCCAAACTGTTGCAAACGATCCCCTGAAAGGTTTATCGGTGGAAACAGATGGGTTTTTATTATTGAAAAAGAATTTTCCCGCAAGGTCTGAACAACATTTTTTTAAAAAAATCCCTAAGTCGCGCGGTCACAATTTCAGCAAAAATCTGACGTTTTGCAATTCACTCAAAAATGGTGCCAAACTGTTGCAAATGATCCTCTGAAAGGTTTTTCAGTGGAAAAAGATGGGTTTTTATCATCGAAACAGAATTAGCCCTCGAGGTATGAACAACTTTTTTTTGAAAAAATCTCTAAGCCACGCGGTCACAATTTCAGCAAAAATCTGACGTTTTGAAATTCACTCAAAAATGGTGCCAAACTGTTGCAAACGATCCCCTGAAAGGTTTTTCGGTGGAAACAGATGGGTTTTTATCATTGAAAAATAATTTTCCCGCAAGGTCTGAACAACATTTTTTAAAAAAAATCCCTAAGTCGCGCGGTCACAATTTCAGCAAAAATCTGACGTTTTGCAATTCACTCAAAAATGGTGCCAAACTGTTGCAAATGATCCTCTGAAAGGTTTTTCAGTGGAAAAAGATGGGTTTTTATCATCGAAACAGAATTAGCCCTCGAGGTATGAACAACTTTTTTTTGAAAAAATCTCTAAGCCACGCGGTCACAATTTCAGCAAAAATCTGACGTTTTGAAATTCACTCAAAAATGGTGCCAAACTGTTGCAAACGATCCCCTGAAAGGTTTTTCGGTGGAAACAGATGGGTTTTTATCATTGAAAAATAATTTTCCCGCAAGGTCTGAACAACATTTTTTAAAAAAAATCCCTAAGCCGCGCGGTCACAATTTCAGCAAAAATCTGACGTTTTGAAATTCACTCAAAAATGGTGCCAAACTGTTGCAAACGATCCCCTGAAAGGTTTTTCGGTGGAAACAGATGGGTTTTTATCATTGAAAAAGAATTTTCCCGCAAGGTCTGAACAACATTTTTTTGAAAAAATCCCTAAGCCGCGCGGTCACAATTTCAGCAAAAATCTGACGTTCTGCAATTCACTCAAAAATGGTGCCAAACTGTTGAAAACGATCCCCTGAAAGGTTTTTTGGTGGAAACAGATGGTTTTTTATCATTGAAAAAGAATTTTCCCGCAAGGTCTGAACAACTTTTTTTTGAAAAAATCCCTAAGCCGCGCGGTCACAATTTCAGCAAAAATCTGACGTTCTGCAATTCACTCAAAAATGGCGCCAAACTGTTGCAAACGATCCCCTGAAACGTTTTTTGGTGGAAACAGATGGGTTTTTATCATCGAAAAAGAATTAGCCCTCGAGGTCTGAACAACTTTTTTTAAAAAAAATCCCTAAGCCGCGCGGTCACAATTTCAGCAGAAATCTGACGTTCTGCGATTAACTCAAAAATGGTGCCAAACTGTTGCAAACGATCCCCTGAAAGGTTTATCGGTGGAAACAGATGGGTTTTTATCATTGAAAAAGAATTTTCCCGCAAGGTCTGAACAACATTTTTTTAAAAAAATCCCTAAGCCGCGCGGTCACAATTTCAGCAAAAATCTGACGTTTTGCAACTCACTCAAAAATGGTGCCAAACTGTTGCAAACGATCCCCTGAAAGGTTTTTCGGTGGAAACAGATGGGTTTTTATCATTGAAAAAGAATTTTCCCGCAAGGTCTGAACAACATTTTTTAAAAAAAATCCCTAAGCCGCGCGGTCACAATTTCAGCAAAAATCTGACGTTTTGCGATTCACTCAAAAATGGTGCCAAACTGTTGCAAACGATCCCCTGAAAGGTTTTTCGGTGGAAACAGATGGGTTTTTATCATTGAAAAAGAATGTTCCCGCAAGGTCTGAACAACTTTTTTTTGAAAAAATCCCTAAGCCGCGCGGTCACAATTTCAGCAAAAATCTGACGTTCTGCAATTCACTCAAAAATGGTGCCAAACTGTTGCAAACGAACCCCTGAAAGGTTTTTCGGTGGAAACCGATGGGTTTTTATCATCGAAAAAGAATTAGCCCTCGAGGTCTGAACAACTTTTTTTTAAAAAAATCCGTAACCCGCACGGTCACAATTTCAGCAAAAATCTGACGTTTTGAAATTCACTGAAAAATGGTGCCAAACTGTTGCAAACGATCCCCTGAAAGGTTTTTTGGTGGAAACAGATGGGTTTTTATCATTGAAAAAGAATTTTCCCGCAAGGTCTGAACAATTTTTTTTAAAAAAAATCCCTAAGCCGCGCGGTCACAATTTCAGCAAAAATCTGATGTTCTGCAATTCACTCAAAAATGGTGCCAAACTGTTGCAAACGATCCCCTGAAAGGTTTTTTGGTGGAAACAGATCGTTTTTTATCATTGAAAAAGAATTTTCCCGCAATGTCTGAACAACTTTTTTTGAAAAAATCCCTAAGCCGCGCGGTCACAATTTCAGCAAAATCTGACGTTTTGCAATTCACTCAAAAATGGTGCCAAACTGTTGCAAACGATCCCCTGAAAGGTTTTTCGGTGGAAACAGATGGGTTTTTATCATCGAAAAAGAATTAGCCCTCGAGGTCTGAACAACTTTTTTTTAAAAAAATCCCTAAGCCGCGCGGTCACAATTTCAGCAAAAATCTGACGTTCTGCAATTCACTCAAAAATGGTGCCAAACTGTTGCAAACGATCCCCTGAAAGGTTTTTCGGTGGAAACAGATGGGTTTTTATCATTGAAAAAGAATTTTCCCGCAAGGTCTGAACAAAATTTTTTTAAAAAAATCCCTAAGCCCCGCGGTCACAATTTCAGCAAAAATCTGACGTTTTGAAATTCACTCAAAAATGGTGCCAAACTATTGCAAACGATCCCCTGAAAGGTTTTTCGGTGGAAACAGATGGGTTTTTATCATCGAAACAGAATTAAACCTCGAGGTCTGAACAACTTTTTT
>NW_027670097.1:0-51560 GCF_964188305.1 Podarcis bocagei
TATCTGAAAAACGTATGCGGCGTGAACACAACTCTAGTGGGATTTCAAGAGGCATTGTAAAAATAGAAAAATATTGTTAATATGAAATAGTGGGGGAAGGGAGGTATAATGGCAATACGAAAGAAGGGAATGTGTAATTAAAGTTATAAATATGGATGATTATCAGAGACGCTGAAGGAAGTTCAAAAAAGGAGATAATTTGTTGTATTTTGGATAAAAATGTATAATTGCATGGAAAATCAATAAAATTTATTATAAAAAAAACAAAAAAACCTTATGCAAATAAAGCATTGCTTATTCATCCACTGGTGTGCTTATTGGCTCCAGATCCAGAAATAACCCTGCCCTTGGCAGAACATATACAGTGCTTTTTCGGGGGGGGGGGGCACAGAGGAATGCATAAAACATTTTGTGAATGTACTTTTGTCCATTTACTGTATTTATTTTTCCCGGTTTGAACTAAAAAATGGCGATTTTCTTGAGTCAAAATGAGAGTACCCCCAATCATTTTTTTTAGAAAAGAAGCACTGCATATATACATATATCCGTTTTATTTTTATTTATTTACAAACGGACACCCATATCTAGGTATGTATATTCTTGTATATAAACGTCCGCGGCCCACCCGCCCCATCCCTCCGCCAAGGGGCACGAGAGGAAGGCCACTGGGGGAGAAAGGCAGGTGAGGGCGGGGCGGGGGGCAGGGCTGCCCCCTGGGGAGAGCGGGGTCGAGAGAGAGAGTGGGCGGGCTCTGCTGGCCCAAGGTCGCAGCGCCTCTTCCGCCCGTTTCCCTCCCCTTCCTGTCCGCTTGTCTCTCCTCCGGTGGCACCTTCTTCCGGGTACCACTGCCCTCGCCCAAGATGGCGGCAGCACAGGCTCTTCCGCCCGTTTCCCTCCCCTTCCTGTCGGCTTGCCTCTCCTCCGGTGGCACCTCCTTCCCGGTACCCCCTGCCCTCGCCCAAGATGGCGGCAGCACAGGCTCTTCCGCCCGTTTCCCTCCCCTTCTGTTTGCACCAGAATCACACTACCAAACAGAAAGGTCTTCTGGATTCCATCTACATAGGAAGAAGATGAAAACGCTCTGATTGGGCTCATTTCAAATAAGTGTTTTTGGGGTTACAATGCACATTCAACCAAAAATCGCAGAGCGAAATGTATCTTATCAGCCCAAATCAAGCATGGGTGTTTTGGTTCATCTCAATTGAAAGAGGGAGAAGAAGCTTGGATTGCACTCGGTTTTCATTCACCCACAAATATAAAATCGAAGTATCATAAGCATAATCAACGCAAAACAGGTTGTTTTGGGTTCCGTCTACATAGAAAGAAGAATGTTGGATTTCGCTTAATAAAAAGTATTGTTCTTTGGTGTTAATGCACATTTACCCCAAAATGGCAAAGTGAATGTAATGCGACCAAAATAAAGAAACACCATTCCTCTTCCATATACTTCTTCCAGAAGACGAATAAGCTTCGAGAGGGCTTATTTGAATTTGCATGGTGTTTTTTGGGTTTGCACTAGAATCACACAACCAAAGCAAAAAGAATGCACATTCAACCAAAAATCGCAGTGAAATGTTTGTTATCAGCCAAAATCAACCATAGGTGTTTAAGTTAATCTCAATCGATAGAGGACAAATAAGCTTGGATTGCATTTCGGTATTCATTGACCCACAAACTGCAAATCGAAGTGTCATAAGCATAAACAAAGCAAAACAGGTTGTTTTGGATACCATCTACATAGAAAGAAGAATCTTGGATTGCGCTTATTTCAAAGTCGTGTTCTTTGGTTCTAATGTACATTGACCCACAAATCGCCAAGTGAGTGTAATGAGCCTAAAATGACAAAACACCCATTTCCGCTTCCATATGCGGAGAAAGAAGATGCATAAGCTTCGAGGCTTATTTCAATTCACAGGGTATTTTTTGGGTTTGCACTAGAATCACACAACCAAAGCAAAAAGAATGCACATTCAACCAAAAATCGCAGAGTGAAATGTTTTTTATCAGCCAAAATCAACCATATAGGTGTTTAAGTTCATCTGAATAGAAAGAGAACGAATAAGCTTGTATTGCTCTTTCGGTGTTCATTCACCCACAAATAACAAAGCAAAGTGTAATAAGCCTAAAGAAAGCAAAACAGGTTGTATTCGGTTCCATCTACATAGAAATAAGAATCTTGGATTTCGCTTATTTCAAAGTCGTGTTCTTTGGTATTAATGCACTTTTACCCAGAAATCGCAAAGTGTATGTAATGAGACCAAAATAACAAAACGCCATATTTCCGCAACCATATGCGTAGAAAGAAGACAAATAAGCTTCGATTGGGCTTATTTCAATTCATAGAATCATAGTTGGAATTTATATGGTGTTTTTTGGGTTTGCACCAGAATCACCCCCCAAACAAAGCAATAAGGTGTTTTGCGTTCCATCTACATAGAAAGAAGATGAACACGCTCTGATTGGGCTTATTTCAAATAGCTGTTTTTGGGGTTAGAATGAACATTCAACAAAAAAATCACAGAGCCAAATGTTTGTTATCAGCCCAAATCAACCATAAGTGTTTATGTTTATCTCAATAGAAAGAGAACGAATAAGCTTGGATTGCTCTTTCGGTGTTCATTCACCCACAAGCTGCAAAGCAAAGTGTCATAAGCATAAACAACGCAAAACAGGTTGTTTTGGTTTCCATCTACATAGAAAGAAGAATCTAGGATTTCGCTTATTTCAAAATCGTGTTCTTTGGAGTTAATGCATATTTACCCAGAAATCGCAGTATGTAATGAGACCAAAATAACAAAACGACATATTTCCGCTTCCATATGAGTAGAAAGAAGACGAATAAGCTTCGATTGGGCTTATTTCAATTCATAGAATCATAGAATCAGAGAGTTGAAATTAGCGTGTTTTGGGTGTGCACCAGAATCACAAAACCAAAGCAAAAAGGTCTTTTGGTTAACATAAGCTTCGATTGGGCTTATTTCAATTCATAGAATCATAGAATCATAGAGTTGAAATTAGCGTGCTGTTTTTTAGGGTGTGCACCAGAATCACACAATCAAAGCAAAAAGGTCTTTTTGCTAACATCTGCATATTGGATTTCGCTTATTAAAAACTAGTGTTTTCATGAGATGAAAATAAACACCTATGGTTGATTTGGGCTGATATCAAACATTTCGCTCAGTGATTTTTTTGTTGAATGTGCATTCTAACCCCAAAAACAGCTATTTGAAATAATCTAAATCAGAGCGTTTTTATCTTCTTCCTACGTAGATAGGACGCAAAATACTTTATTGCTTTCTTTGGGGGTGATTCTGGTATACACCCAAAAAAGACCATGCAAATTCAAATAAGCCCTCTCGAAGCTTATTCGTCTTCTTTCTACGCAAATGGAAGCGGAAATATGGCGTTTTGTTATTTTGGTCTCATTACATACACTTTGCGATTTCAGGGTAAATGTGCATTAACACCAAAGAACATGACTTTGAAATAAGCGAAATCCAAGATTCTTCTTTCTATGTAGATGGAACCGAAAACAACGTGTTTTGCTTTCTTTAGGCTTATTACACTTTGCTTTGTTATTTGTGGGTGAATGAACACCGAAAAAGCAATCCAAGCTTATTCGTCTTTCTATTGAGATTACCTAAAACACCTATGCTTGATTTGGGCTGATAACAAACATTTCCGATTTTTGGTTAAATGTGCATTCTAACCCAAAAAACACCAATTTGAAATAAGCCCAATGAGAGCGTTATCATCTTCTTTTTATGTAGATTGAACCCAGAACACCTTTTTGGTTTGGTTAGGTGATTCTGGTGCACACCCAAAAAACACCACGCTAATTTCTGATTCTATGATTCTATGAATTGAAATAAGCCCAATCGAAGCTTATTCGTCTTCTTTCTACTCATATGGAAGCGGAAATATGTCGTTTTGTTATTTTGGTCTCATTACATACATTGCGATTTCTGGGTAAATATGCATTAACTCCAAAGAACACGATTTTGAAATAAGCGAAATCCAAGATTCTTCTTTCTATGTAGATGGAAACCAAAACAACCTGTTTTGCGTTGTTTATGCTTATGACACTTTGCTTTGCAGCTTGTGGGTGAATGAACACCGAAAGAGCAATCCAAGCTTATTCGTTCTCTTTCTATTGAGATAAACATAAACACTTATGGTTGATTTGGGCTGATAACAAACATTTGGCTCTGTGATTTTTTTGTTGAATGTTCATTCTAACCCCAAAAACAGCTATTTGAAATAAGCCCAATCAGAGCGTGTTCATCTTCTTTCTATGTAGATGGAACGCAAAACACCTTATTGCTTTGTTTGGGGGGTGATTCTGGTGCAAACCCAAAAAACACCATATAAATTCCAACTATGATTCTATGATTCTATGAATTGAAATAAGCCCAATCGAAGCTTATTCGTCTTCTTTCTACGCATATGGTTGCGGAAATATGGCGTTTTGTTATTTTGGTCTCATTACATACACTTTGCGATTTCTGGGTAAAAGTGCATTAATACCAAAGAACACGACTTTGAAATAAGCGAAATCCAAGATTCTTATTTCTATGTAGATGGAACCGAATACAACCTGTTTTGCTTTCTTTAGGCTTATTACACTTTGCTTTGTTATTTGTGGGTGAATGAACACCGAAAGAGCAATACAAGCTTATTCGTTCTCTTTCTATTCAGATGAACTTAAACACCTATATGGTTGATTTTGGCTGATAAAAAACATTTCACTCTGCGATTTTTGGTTGAATGTGCATTCTTTTTGCTTTGGTTGTGTGATTCTAGTGCAAACCCAAAAAATACCCTGTGAATTGAAATAAGCCTCGAAGCTTATGCATCTTCTTTCTCCGCATATGGAAGCGGAAATGGGTGTTTTGTCATTTTAGGCTCATTACACTCACTTGGCGATTTGTGGGTCAATGTACATTAGAACCAAAGAACACGACTTTGAAATAAGCGCAATCCAAGATTCTTCTTTCTATGTAGATGGTATCCAAAACAACCTGTTTTGCTTTGTTTATGCTTATGACACTTCGATTTGCAGTTTGTGGGTCAATGAATACCGAAATGCAATCCAAGCTTATTTGTCCTCTTTCGATTGAGATTAACTTAAACACCTATGGTTGATTTTGGCTGATAACAAACATTTCACTGCGATTTTTGGTTGAATGTGCATTCTTTTTGCTTTGGTTGTGTGATTCTAGTGCAAACCCAAAAAACACCATGCAAATTCAAATAAGCCCTCTCGAAGCTTATTCGTCTTCTGGAAGAAGTATATGGAAGAGGAATGGTGTTTCTTTATTTTGGTCGCATTACATTCACTTTGCCATTTTGGGGTAAATGTGCATTAACACCAAAGAACAATACTTTTTATTAAGCGAAATCCAACATTCTTCTTTCTATGTAGACGGAACCCAAAACAACCTGTTTTGCGTTGATTATGCTTATGATACTTCGATTTTCTATTTGTGGGTGAATGAAAACCGAGTGCAATCCAAGCTTCTTCTCCCTCTTTCAATTGAGATGAACCAAAACACCCATGCTTGATTTGGGCTGATAACATACATTTCGCTCTGCGATTTTTGGTTGAATGTGCATTGTAACCCCAAAAACACTTATTTGAAATGAGCCCAATCAGAGCGTTTTCATCTTCTTCCTATGTAGATGGAATCCAGAAGACCTTTCTGTTTGGTAGTGTGATTCTGGTGCAAACAGAAGGGGAGGGAAACGGGCGGAAGAGCCTGTGCTGCCGCCATCTTGGGCGAGGGCAGGGGGTACCGGGAAGGAGGTGCCACCGGAGGAGAGGCAAGCCGACAGGGAGGGAAACGGGCGGAAGAGCCTGTGCTGCCGCCATCTTGGGCGAGGGCCGTGGTACCCGGAAGAAGGTGCCACCGGAGGAGAGACAAGCGGACAGGAAGGGGAGGGAAACGGGCGGAAGAACCTGTGCTGCCGCCATCTTGGGCGAGGGCAGGGGTACAGGAAGGAGGTGCCACCGGAGGAGAAGCAAGAGGACAGGAAGGGGAGGGAAACGGGCGGAAGAGGCGCTGCGACCTTGGGCCAGCAGAGACGTGCCGAGCCAGGCTGGCCCTCTCTCTTTCTCCCGCCCACTCTCTCTCTCGACCCCGCTCTCCCCAGGGGGCAGCCCTGCCCCCCGCCCCGCCCTCACCTGCCTTTCTCCCCCAGTGGCCTTCCTCTCGTGCCCCTTGGCGGAGGGATGGGGCGGGTGGGCCGCGGAAGTTTATATACAAGAATATACATACCTAGATATGGGTGTCCGTTTGTAAATAAATAAAAATAAAACGGATATATGTATATATGCAGTGCTTCTTTTCTAAAAAAAATGATTGGGGGTACTCTCATTTTGACTCAAGAAAATCGCCATTTTTTAGTTCAAACCGGGAAAAATAAATACAGTAAATGGACAAAAGTACATTCACAAAATGTTTTATGCATTCCTCTGTGCCCCCCCCCCCCGAAAAAGCACTGTATATGTTCTGCCAAGGGCAGGGTTATTTCTGGATCTGGAGCCAATAAGCACACCAGTGGATGAATAAGCAATGCTTTATTTGCATAAGGTTTTTTTTGTTTTTTTTATAATAAATTTTATTGATTTTCCATGCAATTATACATTTTTATCCAAAATACAACAAATTATCTCCTTTTTTGAACTTCCTTCAGCGTCTCTGATAATCATCCATATTTATAACTTTAATTACACATTCCCTTCTTTCGTATTGCCATTATACCTCCCTTCCCCCACTATTTCATATTAACAATATTTTTCTATTTTTACAATGCCTCTTGAAATCCCACTAGAGTTGTGTTCACGCCGCATACGTTTTTCAGATAATCTACGAACTTTCCCCAGTCTTCGATGAACTTTTGGTCTTTGGTGTATCTGATTTTCCCAGTTAATTTGTCCAATTCCGCATAATCTGTCAATTTCAGTCTGCATTCTTTTATCGTCGGTATTTCCTCTTGCTTCCATTTCTGGGCCAACGAGATTCTGGCTGCCGTTGCTGCATATTGAAAGAGTTTACAGTCTTTTCTTCTTATGTCCTTTCCTAAGATCTCTAAAAGAAAAGAAAAGCCTCCGGTTTTTTTTGCAAAAGTCAGTGGCGTAGCGTGGGTTGTCAGCACCCGGGGCAAGGCAAGTAATTTGCGCCCCCTAACCCGTGGATTTGCGCCCCCTAACCCGTGGATTTGCGCCCCCTAACCCCCAGATGTTGCTCCCGGTGCGGCCGGCCCCCCCTGCACCCCCCACGCTACGCCACTGGCAAAAGTATATCTTAACAGTTTTTTCATTTTATTGTATATCATTTCCCAAAAGCTTTTCACTTTCTTATTCCCACCTTCTTTTTCTTTACATTTCCAACATTTGTTACACGTCTTATACATCTTTGCTAACTTTACAGGTGTGATGTACCCTCTGTAAAACATTTTCATAACATTTTCTTTCAGTGCCGTGCATGCAGTAAATTTTATATTCTCTTTCCACAATTTTTCCCATTCATCAAATTGAATATTATACCCAAAATCTTTGGCCCACTGTATCATTACCGATTTAACCTCTTCATCTTTCGTATGCCATTCCAACAATATCTTATACATTTTTGACTGAGTTTTATATTAATTGTTTATTATGTCTATTTGAAATTTAGATTCTTTTTCTACATAACCCCTTTCTTTTAAGTCTTTTTTAAACATTTCATTTACTTGAAAGTAATGCAACCAATCATATACATAATCTTTAACTTGTTCAAATGGTTTCAATTTCCATTTTCCTCCTTCTTTAATTACCAATTCACCATATGTACTCCAATTACGTCTCATATTAATTTTCTTAACACTCATTACCTCCAGCGGAGATAGCCAATAAGGGACTTTTGGCTCCAATATATTTTTGTATCTATCCCATACTTCTATTAAAGAACTCCTGAAAATGTGGTTTCCCGCTCAGGCTTGTGCGATTTTGAATATGACACCTGAAGCTGGAGGATGCCCCACGGCGATTGGTGGAGCTGGGATTGGGCTGAGGTGGGTGATGAAGGTGGGGCTCACACAAGGCACCCCTAAGTGTCCGGGTCAGGAGGGATGACCATTGAGTGCCTCCAGCTCACAACCCTGTGTGGTGGGCTGAGGGGATGGGAATGAATCATCCCAATAACAATTTACACCCAGCTGGGTGTGAACGGAGCTGATTCAGCCCTCTCTTTCTCTCCCGATAAGTATTTTCTATTTTCTAGGGTGCTAGTCTCTGTCCAGGTGGGCGCCGTGCCACCCGCCTCGCAAGCGAGACTCTTCCGCTACCACTACCAGCTTTCCAGGGAGAAAGTGGCAAGTCAGGGTTTGCTTGGGCCAATGGAACTCCCTGCCAAAGGAAGAGCCTCCGGCACTTGAATCCACTGCCCACCTGACTCTTCTTTTCATCTCTCAGCTGGCACCGAGTTCTGGTTGGGCCTGGCAAGAGGAGAAGCTTCTGGTCGACAGCGGTGGCAAGTTTCAGGCAAGCCTTCTCAGAAAGTTTGGGGGCTGTGGGACTGCCTGCCACTGGAGTTGCTATAATAATGAATTTTCCTTATGTTATTCCTGTTAAACTCCTTTTAAAGGTGACAGTGTTTGTCCACTTTTGGGACTGCCTGCCACTGGATGCCCTATAAAGATATGGGGCTTTTCAGCATGAAAAAGAAATCCCAATGACCCCTTTGGGACTCACTGCTACAGTGCCGGGGGGGCTTTGGAACTCCCTGCCACTTTGAAATGCCTCTCTGGGCGAGGCGTTCAGCAGGTGGTGGGTTCGAATTCCTCCCTGGCAGGAATGCAGACTTAAAGCTGCTAGTCTGAACCCGTGTCTTGCGGTGGACAACATAGCGTACGCAGCCGGAGGTGGGTGCGAGGAGCAGTGCCAGGGGAGCAGCGAGGAAGGTGAAGAAGCCCAGCAATTGGTGGATCCAGGGTTTGAGAGACAGTATTTTTGCACGGCTTCTTTCCGGCCAGAGCAAAGAAAAGTGACCATGAGAGTAGAGATAATTTATTAAATTTATCTGCTTTATCTGGTTCAATAATTATAATAATTATAATTATTATTTAATTATATATTCTAATTTTAATAATTACAATTACAATAAGAAAAGTAATCAAAATTACAATAAGAAAAATTGCAATCATTATTATAATTATAATCACTGTCAGAGCTGCTTCAAGATCCTAGCTCACAGAGGATCACGCTAGCCAGCGGTCATTAAGTAAAAGTCTTTATTGAGTTACAGTTTCCATTCCCAAGCTGCTGCGTGCAACTCTACGTCTAATGGCTAGATCGGCGAAGCTCCGTCTGAGTCTCCGCCCCTTGTGCCCCAACTTAATATCCTAGCCCTGCTCCACCTTTTCCGCCTGACTGTTCTCCTCTGGGTCCCTCTGCCCCCCGGGGTCTCTTCCTTCCGGGATTCTTCTGACGCCGACCCCCCGGAACTCCCTGTCTCCTTGCGCCGGGCTTTAGGACCTGGCTCCCTTTCCTGGCTGCCTACTGCGTCACTTTCCTGTGCATTTGAACTTGGTGCGCGCGCCCAACCTTCCACTTTCCGTCTGACCGTTTCTTCGCTCCCCGATGGAGGTGTGGCCACTCCTGACTCATGCCCTCCCTCCTGTGGTGAGCTGCCAGCGCTTGCCCCCTGGCTCCCTTCCTCCTCCCTGCTCCCTAGCGGTGACGCTGGTCCCGATTTCCAACTGCTCTCCTCTGAGTCCCCTCTGGCTCTATCTTCCTGGGGTGTCCCCCTAGGCTCCCCCCTTGCCCTGGCCACTGGTGCTCCTTTCTGTGAATCTTCTGATTCACTGGAAAGACTCAGAGATCTCGGGTCGTCGTCATCACTCATCTTTTCTTCTGCCTCCTCCCCCTCGCTCTCTGTTTCCTCCCTTGCCCTTGCCTCTGCTCCTGAACCCCTGACAATCACGATAGCAATTTTTCTTTCTAAACACACAGACACAGGTAGAAGCCCAGAATGGTAGAGCTAGAAGGGACCCTGGTGGTCATCCAGTCCAATCCCCTGCAATGCATAGACACACAGGCACATACTTTCTGCCCCCAGGGAGCAGAGGCCCCACCCTGCCTTGGGGGGTGCCGTCACTTTGCATTTGTAGGACCGGGTCTGGATTGCGGAGCTGCCCGTTGGTGGACTAACAGGCTCGCCCCCTTCTCCCAAGAAGCCTGCCCAGAAAAGAGAAGTCTGCCTCAGAGATAGTAGTCTGCCCAGAGACAGCCTGTTGGTTGGTTAACAGTAAAGGTAAGGTAAAGTATAATAAGCCTAAAGAAAGCAAAACAGGTTGTTTTGGGTTCCGTCTACATAGAAAGAAGAATCTTGGATTTTGCTTATTAAAAAGTCGTGTTCTTTGGTGTTAATGCACATTTACCCAAAAATCGCAAAGTGAATGTAATGCGACCAAAATAAAGAAACACCATATTTCCTCTTCCATATGCTTCTTCCAGAAGACGAATAAGCTTCGAGAGGGCTTATTTGAATTTGCATGGTGTTTTTTGGGTTTGCACTAGAATCACACAACCAAAGCAAAAAGAATGCACATTCAACCAAAAATCGCAGAGTGAAATGTTTTTTATCAGCCAAAATCAACCATAGGTGTTTAAGTTCATCTCAATAGAAAGAACGAATAAGCTTGGATTGCTCTTTCGGTGTTCATTTACCCACAAATAACAAAGCAAAGTGTAATAAGCCTAAAGAAAGCAAAACAGGTATTCGGTTCCATCTACATAGAAATAAGAATCTTGGATTTCGCTTATTTCAAAGTCGTGTTCTTTGGTATTGTCAGAGCTGCTTCAAGATCCTAGCTCACAGAGGATCACGCTAGCCAGCGGTCATTAAGTAAAAGTCTTTATTGAGTTACAGTTTCCATTCCCGAGCTGCTGCGTGCAACTCTACGTCTAATGGCTAGATCGGCGAAGCTCCGTCTGAGTCTCCGCCCCTTGTGCACCAACTTAATATCCTAGCCCTGCTCCACCTTTTCCGCCTGACTGTTCTCCTCTGGGTCCCTCTGCCCCCCGGGGTTTCTTCCTTCCGGGATTCTTCTGACGCTGACCCGGACCCTCCTGCCTCCTTGCGCCGGGCTTTAGGACCTGGCTCCCTTTCCGGGCTGCTTACTGCGCCGCCTTCCTCTGCATTTGAACTTGGCGCGCGCGCCCAACCTTCCACTTTCCGCTTAACCGTTTCTTCGCTCCCCGATGGAGGTGTGGCCACTCCTGACTCATGCCCTCCCTCCTGTGGTGAGCTGCCAGCGCTTGCCCCCTGGCTCCCTTCCTCCTCCCTGCTCCCTAGCGGTGACGCTGGTCCCGATTTCCAACTGCTCTCCTCTGAGTCCCCTCTGGCTCTACCTTCCTGGGGTGCCCCCCTAAACTCCCCCCTTGCCCTGGCCACTGGTGCTCCTTTCTGTGAATCCTCTGATTCACTGGAAAGACTCGGAGATCTCGGGTCGTCGTCATCACTCATCTTTTCTTCTGCCTCCTCCCCTTCGCTCTCTGTTTCCTCCCTTGCCCTTGCCTCTGCTCCTAAACCCCTGACACACTTATTTGAAATAAGCCCAATCAGAGCGTTTTCATCTTCTTCCTATGTAGATGGAATCCAGAAGACCTTTCTGTTTGGTAGTGTGATTCTGGTGCAAACAGAAGGGGAGGGAAACGGGCGGAAGAGCCTGTGCTGCCGCCATCTTGGGCGAGGGCAGGGGGTACCGGGAAGGAGGTGCCACCGGAGGAGAGGCAAGCCGACAGGAAGGGGAGGGAAACAGGCGGAAGAGCCTGTGGTGCCGCCATCTTGGGCGAGGGCAGTGGTACCCGGAAGGAGGTGCCACCGGAGGAGAGACAAGCGGACAGGAAGGGGAGGGAAACGGGCGGAAGAGCCTGTGCTGCCGCCATCTTGGGCGAGGGCAGGCGTACCGGAAGGAGGTGCCACCGGAGGAGAGGCAAGCGGACAGGAAGGGGAGGGAAACGGGCGGAAGAGCCTGTGCTGCCGCCATCTTGGGCGAGGGCAGGGGTACCGGAAGGAGGTGCCACCGGAGGAGAGGCAAGCTGACAGGAAGGGGAGGGAAACGGGCGGAAGAGGCGCTGCGACGTTGGGCCAGCAGAGACGTGCCGAGCCAGGCTGGCCCTCTCTCTTTCTCCCGCCCACTCTCTCTCGACCCCGCTCTCCCCAGGGGGCAGCCCTGCCCCCCGCCCCGCCCTCACCTGCCTTTCTCCCCCAGTGGCCTTCCTCTCGTGCCCCTTGGCGGAGGGATGGGGCGGGTGGGCCGCGGAAGTTTATATACAAGAATATACATACCTAGATATAGGTGTCCGTTTGTAAATAAATAAAAATAAAACGGATATATGTATATGTGTGTGTATATATGCAGTGCTTCTTTTCTAAAAAAAATGATTGGGGGTACTCTCATTTTGACTCAAGAAAATCGCCATTTTTTAGTTCAAACCGGGAAAAATAAATACAGTAAATGGACAAAAGTACATTCACAAAATGTTTTATGCATTCCTCTGTGCCCCCCCCCCCCAGAAAAATGCACTGTATATGTTCTGCCAAGGGCAGGGTTATTTCTGGATCTGGAGCCAATAAGCACACCAGTGGATGAAGAATAAGCAATGCTTTATTTGCATAAGGTTTTTTTTGTTTTTTTTTATAATAAATTTTATTGATTTTCCATGCAATTATACATTTTTATCCAAAATACAACAAATTATCTCCTTTTTTGAACTTCCTTCAGCGTCTCTGATAATCATCCATATTTATAACTTTAATTACACATTCCCTTCTTTCGTATTGCCATTATACCTCCCTTCCCCCACTATTTCATATTAACAATATTTTTCTATTTTTACAGTGCCTCTTGAAATCCCACTAGAGTTGTGTTCACGCCGCATACGTTTTTCAGATAATCTACGAACTTTCCCCAGTCTTCGATGAACTTTTGGTCTTTGGTGTATCTGATTTTCCCAGTTAATTTGTCCAATTCCGCATAATCTGTCAATTTCAGTCTCCATTCTTTTATCGTCGGTATTTCCTCTTGCTTCCATTTCTGGGCCAACAAGATTCTGGCTGCCGTTGCTGCATATTGAAACAGTTTACAGTCTTTTCTTCTTATGTCCTTTCCTAAGATCTCTAAAAGAAAAGAAAAGCCTCCGGTTTTTTTTGCAAAAGTCAGTGGCGTAGCGTGGGTTGTCAGCACCCGTGGCAAGGCAAGTAATTTGCGCCCCCTAACCCGTGGATTTGCGCCCCCTAACCCGTGGATTTGCGCCCCCTAACCCTAACCCCCAGATGTTGCGCCCGGTGCGGCCGGCCCCCCCTGCACCCCCCACGCTACGCCACTGGCAAAAGTATATCTGTCAGGGGTTTAGGAGCAGAGGCACGGGCAAGGGAGGAAACAGAGAGCGAAGGGGAGGAGGCAGAAGAAAAGATGAGTGATGACGACGACCCGAGATCTCCTAGTCTTTCCAGTGAATCAGAGGATTCACAGAAAGGAGCACCAGTGGCCAGGGCAAGGGGGGCACCCCAGGAAGATAGAGCCAGAAGGGACTCAGGGGGGAGCAGCTGGAAATCGGGACCAGCGTCACCGCCAGGAAGCAGGGAAGAGGAAGGGAGCCAGGGGGGAAGCGCTGGCAGCTCACCACAGGAGGGAGGGCATGAGTCAGGAGTGGCCACACCTCCATCGGGGAGCGAAGAAACGGTTAAGAGGAAGGTGGAAGGTTGGGCGCGCGCGCCAAGTTCAAATGCAGAGGAAGGCGGCGCAGTAAGCAGCCCCGAAAGGGAACCAGGTCCTAAAGCCCGGCGCAAGGAGGCAGGAGGGTCCGGGTCAGCGTCAGAAGAATCCCGGAAGGAGGAGGCCCCGGGGGGTAGAGGGACCCAGAGGAGGACAGTCAGGCGGAAAAGGTGGAGCAAGGCTAGGATATTAAGTTGGTGCTCACGGGGCGGAGACTCAGACGGAGCTTCGCCGATCTAGCTACTAGACGTAGAGTTTGCGCGCAGCAGCGTGAGAATGGAAACTGTAATTCAATAAAGACTTTTACTTAATGATCGCTGGCTAGCGTGATCCTCTGTGAGCTAGGATCTTCAAGCAGCTCTGACAATATCTTAACAGTTTTTTCATTTTATTGTATATCATTTCCCAAAAGCTTTTCACTTTCTTATTCCCACCTTCTTTTTATTTACATTTCCAACATTTGTTACACGTCTTATACATCTTTGCTAACTTTACAGGTGTGATGTACTGTCAGGGGTTCAGGAGCAGAGGCAAGGGCAAGGGAGGAAACAGAGAGCGAGGGGGAGGAGGCAGAAGAAAAGATGAGTGATGACGACGACCCGAGATCTCCGAGTCTTTCCAGTGAATCAGAAGATTCACAGAAAGGAGCACCAGTGGCCAGGGCAAGGGGGGAGCCTAGGGGGACACCCCAGGAAGATAGAGCCAGAGGGGACTCAGAGGAGAGCAGTTGGAAATCGGGACCAGCGTCACAGCCAGAGAGCAGGGAAGAGGAAGAGCGCCAGAGATCAAGCGCTGGCAGCTCACAACAGGGGGGAGGGCACGAGTCAGGAGTGGCCACACCTCCATCGGGGAGCGAAGAAATGGTCAGACGGAAAGTGGAAGGTTGGGCGCGCGCGCCAAGTTCAAATGCACAGGAAAGTGACGCAGTAGGCAGCCAGGAAAGGGAGCCAGGTCCTAAAGCCCGGCGCAAGGAGACAGGGAGTTCCGGGGGGTCGGCGTCAGAAGAATCCCGGAAGGAAGAGACCCCGGGGGGCAGAGGGACCCAGAGGAGAACAGTCAGGCGGAAAAGGTGGAGCAGGGCTAGGATATTAAGTTGGTGCACAAGGGGCGGAGACTCAGACGGAGCTTCGCCGATCTAGCCATTAGACGTAGAGTTGCACGCAGCAGCTTGAGAATGGAAACTGTAACTCAATAAAGACTTTTACTTAATGACCGCTGGCTAGCGTGATCCTCTGTGAGCTAGGATCTTGAAGCAGCTCTGACAGTAAGCTCCGTCTCTTAATTGTGGGCATCTACAGCCTCGAGGAGAGGAGAGAAGCAGGTGCCTACTAGCTAGCTCACGAACGGCAGACAACATGACGGCTGAGCAGCAGATAGAGGAACTCAGAAAAGCAGTGTCACAACTGAATGCAGAGGCTCTCGCATCCAGGAAGAGAGAGGAGGAGGCAGCTGCCGCCTGCAGGGATCTCCAGGTCAGGTTGGACATGCTTACGAAGCAAGGGCAACTGACACCCAAACAGGAGGGAATTGGGTTGGCGAGACGAACAGGCGGTCTGGTCTCTCACTTCGATGGGAACCTGCAGCAGTACCCCAACTTTAGAGCAGATGTAATGTGCGTACTGGAACTGCTGAAAAAAGACTTTAGAGATGAGCAAGAGAAAGTGGGGTTCATCATGTCCCATTTGCATGGGGAAGCTAAAGCATGGCTGCGCAATTTGTGGAGGGATAAGGATCCGGCGCTCCAAAATGCGGATGCCTTTATTAAAGCGATGGATGGGTGTTTTTTATCAAGCATTGACGTGGATCTTGCTCGGCAGCAGATACATGGACTGAAACAAGGGAGGGCCAGCGTAAGGCAGTATCATGCCCGCTTTTTCGCTTTGGTCAGTGCTCTGGAATGGGACAGGGATTCGGCTCCTGTAAGAGACCTGTTTTGGGAGGGATTGCACGGCTCTGTTAAAGATGAAATTGCGAGGGGGGAGAGACCCCGGACCACGCAGGAGATTGTTCAGAGGGCGCTAGCCGTGGGGGTGCGGCTGGAAGAACGTCCGTGGAGCAGGGACGAAGGGCGTGGAGGGCGCGAACCAGCCAGGGGCTCCTCCTTCCTTCCCAGAGAAGCAGCGCGTGCGCAATCCACGCCTCCGCCAGGAGGAGGGGTGGAACCTATGGAGGTTGGAAGTGCAAGGGCTCAGTCAGCAGCCAGAGCCCTAGCACCGACAGCAGTGAAAGCGAAGCCTCCTAGAGGGAACAGGAAGTGTTACATCTGCGAGGATCCAGGGCATATGGCGAAAGAGTGTCCCCGGAGGCTCCACAAGCACACTGCAGCCTCAGCAATGGTAACTGCAGCAACACAACAAGGAGGACCACAGCAGGGAAACGACGATGTCTGGCTGGAGGAAGAGGCACCCAGGAAGATAGAGCCAGAGGGGACTCAGAGGAGAGCAGTTGGAAATCGGGACCAGCGTCACAGCCAGAGAGCAGGGAAGAGGAAGAGCGCCAGAGATCACGCGCTGGCAGCTCGCAACACGGGGGAGGGCACGAGTCAGGAGTGGCCACACCTCCATCGGGGAGCGAAGAAACGGTCAGACGGAAAGTGGAAGGTTGGGCGCGCGCACCAAGTTCAAATGCACAGGAAAGTGACGCAGTAGGCAGCCAGGAAAGGGAGCCAGGTCCTAAAGCCCGGCGCAAGGAGACAGGGAGTTCCGGGGGGTCGGCGTCAGAAGAATCCCGGAAGGAAGAGACCCCGGGGGGCAGAGGGACCCAGAGGAGAACAGTCAGGCGGAAAAGGTGGAGCAGGGCTAGGATATTAAGTTGGTGCACAAGGGGCGGAGACTCAGACGGAGCTTCGCCGATCTAGCCATTAGACGTAGAGTTGCACGCAGCAGCTTGGGAATGGAAACTGTAACTCAATAAAGACTTTTACTTAATGACCGCTGGCTAGCGTGATCCTCTGTGAGCTAGGATCTTGAAGCAGCTCTGACAGTGATTATAATTATAATAATGATTGCAATTTTTCTTATTGTAATTTTGATTACTTTTCTTATTGTAATTGTAATTATTAAAATTAGAATATATAATTAAATAATAATTATAATTATTGTCAGAGCTGCTTCAAGATCCTAGCTCACAGAGGATCACGCTAGCCAGCGGTCATTACGTAAAAGTCTTTATTGAATTACAGTTTCCATTCTCACGCTGCTGTCTGCAACTCTACGTCTACTAGCTAGATCGGCGAGGCTCCGTCTGAGTCTCCGCCCCGTGCGCACCAACTTAATATCCTAGCCTTGCTCCACCTTTTCCTCCTGACTGTCCTCCTCTGGGTCCCTCTACCCCCCGGGGCTTCTTCCTTCCGGGATTCTTCTGACGCTGACCCAGACCCTTCTGCCTCCTTGCGCCGGGCTTTAGGACCCGGTTCCCTTTCGGGGCTGCTCACTGCGCCGCCTTCCTCTGCATTTGAACTTGGCGCGCGCGCCCAACCTTCCACTTTCCTCTTAACCGTTTCCTCGCTCCCCGATGGAGGTGTGGCCACTCCTGACTCCTGCCCTCCCTCCTGTGGTGAGCTGCCAGCGCTTCCCTCCTGGCTCCTTTCCTCTTCCCTGCTTCCTGGCGGTGACGCTGGTCCCGATTTCCAGCTGCTCCCCCCTGAGTCTCCTCTGGCTCTATCTTCCTGGGGTGCCTCCCTAGACTCCCCCCTTGCCCTGGCCACTGGTGCTCCTTTCTGTGAATCCTCTGATTCACTGGAAAGACTGGGAGATCTCGGGTCGTCGTCATCACTCATCCTTTCCTCTGTCTCCTCCCCTTCGCTCTCTGTTTCCTCCCTTGCCCGTGCCTCTGCACCTAAACCCCTGACATCCATCCCCCCCTCGAAGCCCCCCAGTCCCCCCTCCCCTCCTTCCGGTGCTGGAGCTGGGGGCTGCTGTTGCAAAGGGACGAACGTCGGATATCGGTCGCTTCCCGTGGCAGGCCTCCAGCGGCACTCTTCCAGGTCTTCCTCTCTGCTCTCGTTGACGACAGTCACCTCCTCTTCCATCTCTGTGCCGCCGTGCTCGAAACCAGGGTCGTCCCCGAAAATGTCCCTGTCCGTCTCTCCCGCACTTCCTCCAGGCGGCGTTGCTCGGCCGGAACAGTCCAGCCACTTCCTGCGGAACTGCTCCTCCGGCCTATCGTCCCACCAATACGAGGGTTCTGAGACAGATCCCGAGGGTGACCCCTCCGGGGAACGGACGTCTCGTGTTGGTTCCTCGTCCGAGTCGAACCCCCTGAACGTGCTGTCCGAAAGCGTGGGCGTGAAAAGCCAGTCGTCGAAAAAGTCTGCTGGCATAGGTCTATGTGGGAAGAGGGCATGAAACTCGTCTTTGAGCAGAGGTTCGTCTAAAGCGTAGCCCGGCACCCATCTGTTCGCACTGGCCGGGGTGCCCTCCCTGGCGAGAAAGTATTCTACTCCCTCTTCCCCCCATCTGGAGTCCAAAATCTCCGTGACTTCGTTGATGCGCTCCTCCTGTGCCACTCCCGCGTGCCCCGTTCCTTCTCTGAGCGGACTCGGCGCCGTTCCGGGTTCCTGGAACCTGTGCGGTGCCTTGTAGGGAGTGAGCACCGATCTGTGGAACACCGGATGCATTCTGGAACCCTCCGGAAGCGCCAGCCTGAAAGCCACCGGGTTGACCTGCTCTTCGACTTGGTAGGGCCCCAGTTGTTTATGCCCTAGTTTCTTCTTGGCCAACGACCTGGCCGGCACTGCGTGGGCTGCTAACCAGACCCAGTCTCCCACGTGGAGCTCTTCGCCAACCCTTCTGTGTTTGTCCGCTTGTACCTTGTATGCGTGTTTAGCCAGCTCCAGGTGGCGCCGCAGCTGATCGTGGACTTCCTGCAGCTCCGACGCGAACGCATCTGCTGACTGCGGCTCCCCTTCTCCCCTGCATTCCAGTCCCGGAAAGGTTCTAGGGTGCCGCCCGTTGTTGGCGAAGAACGGCGTGACGCCCGTGGAGACGTGCTTCGTGTTGTTGTAGGCAAACTCTGCAAGCGGCAGGTAATCCACCCACGTCGCAGGCTGTTGGTTTGCATAACATCTCAGGTACTGCTGCATGATGGCATTGGCTCGCTCCGCTTGCCCGTTGGTCTGCGGGTGTCTCGCCGACGCCAGATTGATCTTGACGTTTAGGAAGCCCATCAGTTTCTGCCAGAAGTTCGAGATGAACTGCCGCCCGCGGTCGGACAGAATAGACCGTGGCAGACCGTGAACCTTGAACACGTGGTCTATGAACAGTTTGGCGGTTTGCTCCGCCGTGGCCACCTTAGCACACGGAATGAAATGCGCCATCTTGGAGAACAGGTCCACCACCACCAACACTGCCGTCTTGCCCCTTGAGCTGGGCAGATCCGTGACAAAGTCCAGAGCCACCCTTTCCCAAGGTTCGACCGGAGTTTGCAGCGGCTCCAACAGTCCAGCCGGCGGTTTGTGCACCGGCTTTGCCCTCTGGCAGGTGTCACACCTCGCTACGTAGTCTGCGACCTCCCCTCTCATTCCAGGCCACCAGAAATCCCTGGCTACTAATTCCACCGTCTTCTCCTTGCCAAAGTGCCCGGCCGTGGGTGCGTCGTGCAGCTGCTGTAGCACCTTGGCTCGAAGTTCGTCACCCGGCACGTAGATGGCCCCTTTACGGATGAGCAAGCCATCTCGTAGCTGGAAACCGTCGGCCGCTGCCTTGCCCCCTCGCACCTCTGCCATCTTCGTTTGTGCGAAGGAGTCCCCCTGCAACGCTCGCCGCACCGCCTCTAGGTCCACGGTCGCCGCGGCGCACGCCCACACTGTCGGTGCAAAGATGTGCATGGCGGCCGCTGGTGTTGCATCCTCCAGATACTGTGGCTTGCGGGAGAGAGCGTCTGCCATGATGTTGGTGTCCCCCGGGACATACTCTATTCGGAAGTCGAAGTCCGCAAAGAACTCAGCCCAACGTATCTGCCTCTGGTTCAGGAACTGTGCCGTGCGCCAGTGTTCCAGATTCTTGTGGTCCGTGCAAACCTGCACCGTGTGCTTGGCGCCGATCAGAAAGTGCCTCCACGCCTTGAACGCTGCATGAATGGCCAGCAACTCCCTGTCCCATATGGTGTAGTTCTGCTCGGACTTGCTGAGCTTCCTGGAGTAAAACGCTCCCGGCCGCCACACGCCCTGCGGGTCCTTCTGCAGCAGGACCGCCCCCACTGCTCTGTCCGAAGCGTCTGTCTCCACCCTCATCGGCATGCTGGGGTTGACATGAAGCAGCTGCTCTTCCGACGCGAAGAGACGCTTGAGGGCCTGAAAGGACTGCTCCGCCTGCTCTGTCCAGATGAACTTCTTCTTCTTGGAGCTAAGGGTGTCAGTGATGGCCGCCGTCTGCATCGCGAAGCCCTTGATAAACTTGCGATAGAAGTTCGCAAAGCCGACAAACCGTTGGACCTCCTTCCGGTTGCGTGGGCTCTTCCAATCCAACACCGCTCGAACCTTGGCGCTGTCCATGGCGAGCCCCTTGGCAGACAGCTTGTAGCCCAGAAAATCCACCTCCGGCACGTCAAATTGGCACTTCTCCAGCTTGGCGTAGAGCCTGTGTTGCTTTAGCCTGCCCAGCACTTCCTTGACGTGCTTGTCATGTTCTTGCTGCGACTCCGAAAAGATCAGGATGTCATCCAAGAAACAGACGCACGTCTTGTAGAGAAGTCCCGCCAACACGTGATGCATAAATGCTTGAAAAACGTGAGCGCCATTTTGCAGTCCAAAAGGCATAACTCTGTATTCGTAGGTACCCAGTGGCGTGAACATGGCTGTCTTCCACTCATCACCTTCCCGCATGCGAATGAGGTTGTACGCCCCCCGCAGGTCCAACTTGGTGAACACCTTTCCCTTCCGTACCTTCGCCAGGAGGTCGTCGATGCGGGGCATGGGGAAGTCCGACGGCTTGGTCACACTGTTTAAAATCCTGTAATCCACTACGAGTCTTTTTTGGGGCGTGTCTCGCTTCTTAACAAAGAATACAGGACTGCCCCCCACTGCCTTAGACTCCCGGATGAAACCGCGCTCCAAATTATGATCGATGAAGTCTTTGAGTTCCTGCAGTTCGTCCTCAGACATGGAATACAGCTTCCCTTTAGGCAGCGCCGCCCCCGGCAGCCGGTCAATTTTGCAGTCATATGGTCTGTGAGGGGGTAGCCTGTCCGCCTCCTTCTCGCAGAAAACTTCCAGAAATTCTGCGTACTTGTGGGGAATCGCTTGCAGCGTGCCTAGCAGCAGCTGTGATTCCTCTTCCTCTCCTTCCTGCCTGGGTACGATGCAGTGTTCAGCACAAAAGGAAGAGCCGAAGACCAGCTGCCTCTGGAACCAAGCCATCGTTGGGCTGTGCTTGTCCAGCCAACTCATACCCAATACAATGGGCGTGTCAGACAGTTGAGTGACGTTGAAGCTGATGACTTCCCTGTGATTCCCAAGTCGCATCACCATTGGTGGCGTCTGCTTCACCACTTGCCCCCCTAGCAGCTCCCTGCCATCCACCGTGACAACCTGCAGGGGCAGTGTGGCCGGCAGCAACTGCACAGCGTGCCTGTCGACAAATTCCTGCCCTATAAAGTCCGCGTTGCTGCCGGAGTCGATGGTGATTGGCACGTCCATGGTGATTCCATTGGGCAGCTGGAGAGATGCTGTGAGCCTCACTACTGGTTTGGGCGGGAGGGGGTTCACTGGCTGTAAAATTTCTGGGGACTGCGTCACTAACACGTCTGGCTGGGCCCCAGTGCCTCTTCCTCCAGCCAGACATCGTCGTTTCCCTGCTGTGGTCCTCCCTGCTGCGTTGCTGCAGTCACCATTGCTGAGGCTGCAGTAAGCTTGTGGGGCCTCTGGGGACACTCTTTCGCCATATGCCCTGGCTGCTCACAGACGTAACACTTCCTGGTCCCTCTAGGAGGCTTCGCCTTCACTGTTGCCGGTGCTAGGGCTCTGGTTGCTGACTGAGCCCTTGCACCTCCAACCTCCATAGGTTCGGCTCCTCCTCCTGGCGGAGGCGTGGATTGCGTTCGCGCTGCTTCTCTGGGAAAGAAGGAGGGGCCCCCGGCTGGTTCGCGCCCTCCACGTCCTTCGTCCTTGCTCCACGGACGTCCTTCCAGCCTCACCCCCACAGCCAGTGCCCTCTGAACGACCTCCTGGGTGGTTCGGGGTCTCTCCCCCCTCGCTATCTCATCTTTAATCGAGTTGTGCAGTCCCTCCCAAAAGAGGTCTCTTACAGGAGCCGAATCTCTGTCCCATTCCAGGGCGCTGACCAAGGCGAAAAAGCGTGCATGATACTGTCTGACGCTGGCCCTCCCTTGTCTCAGCCCATGCACCTCCTTCCGTGCAAGATCAATGTCAATACTTGATAAGAAACACCCATCCATCGCTTTAATAAAGGCATCCGCATTCTGGAGCGCCGGATCGTTATCTCTCCATAAATTGCGCAACCATGCTTTCGCCTCCCCATGCAGATGGGACATGATGAACCCCACTCTCTCCTGTTCATCTCTAAAATCTTTATGCAACAGTTGCAGTGCGCACAGTACGTCGGCTCTAAAGTTGGGATACTGTTGCAGGTTCCCATCGAAGTGAGAGAGCAGCCCGCCTGTCCGTCTCGCCAACCCAATTCCCTCCTGCCGGGGTGGTTGCTTTGCCAGTACGTCTAACCTGACCTGGAGATCCCTGCAGGCGGCAGCTGCCTCGTCCTCTCTCTTCCTGGATGCGAGAACCTCGGCGTTCAGTTGTGCCACTGCTTTTCTGAGGTCCTCTATCTGCTGCTCAGCCGTCATGTCTCCTGCCGTTCGTGAGCTCGCTAGTGGGCGCCTGTTTCTCTCCCCTCCTCGAGGCTGCAGATGCCCACAATGTGGAGACGGAGCCTACTGTCAGAGCTGCTTCAAGATCCTAGCTCACAGAGGATCACGCTAGCCAGCGGTCATTACGTAAAAGTCTTTATTGAATTACAGTTTCCATTCTCACGCTGCTGTCTGCAACTCTACGTCTACTAGCTAGATCGGCGAGGCTCCGTCTGAGTCTCCGCCCCGTGCGCACCAACTTAATATCCTAGCCTTGCTCCACCTTTTCCTCCTGACTGTCCTCCTCTGGGTCCCTCTACCCCCCGGGGCTTCTTCCTTCCGGGATTCTTCTGACGCTGACCCAGACCCTTCTGCCTCCTTGCGCCGGGCTTTAGGACCCGGTTCCCTTTCGGGGCTGCTCACTGCGCCGCCTTCCTCTGCATTTGAACTTGGCGCGCGCGCCCAACCTTCCACTTTCCTCTTAACCGTTTCCTCGCTCCCCGATGGAGGTGTGGCCACTCCTGACTCCTGCCCTCCCTCCTGTGGTGAGCTGCCAGCGCTTCCCTCCTGGCTCCTTTCCTCTTCCCTGCTTCCTGGCGGTGACGCTGGTCCCGATTTCCAGCTGCTCCCCCCTGAGTCTCCTCTGGCTCTATCTTCCTGGGGTGCCTCCCTAGACTCCCCCCTTGCCCTGGCCACTGGTGCTCCTTTCTGTGAATCCTCTGATTCACTGGAAAGACTGGGAGATCTCGGGTCGTCGTCATCACTCATCCTTTCCTCTGTCTCCTCCCCTTCGCTCTCTGTTTCCTCCCTTGCCCGTGCCTCTGCACCTAAACCCCTGACAATTATTATAATTATTGAACCAGATAAAGCAGATAAATTTAATAAATTATCTCTACTCTCATGGTCACTTTTCTTTGCTCTGGCCGGAAAGAAGCCGTGCAAAAATACTGTCTCTCAAACCCTGGATCCACCAATTGCTGGGCTTCTTCACCTTCCTCGCTGCTCCCCTGGCACTGCTCCTCGCACCCACCTCCGGCTGCGTACGCTATGTTGTCCACCGCAAGACACGGGTTCAGACTAGCAGCTTTAAGTCTGCATTCCTGCCAGGGAGGAATTCGAACCCACCACCTGCTGAACGCCTCGCCCAGAGAGGCATTTCAAAGTGGCAGGGAGTTCCAAAGCCCCCCCGGCACTGTAGCAGTGAGTCCCAAAGGGGTCATTGGGATTTCTTTTTCATGCTGAAAAGCCCCATATCTTTATAGGGCATCCAGTGGCAGGCAGTCCCAAAAGTGGACAAACACTGTCACCTTTAAAAGGAGTTTAACAGGAATAACATAAGGAAAATTCATTATTATAGCAACTCCAGTGGCAGGCAGTCCCACAGCCCCCAAACTTTCTGAGAAGGCTTGCCTGAAACTTGCCACCGCTGTCGACCAGAAGCTTCTCCTCTTGCCAGGCCCAACCAGAACTCGGTGCCAGCTGAGAGATGAAAAGAAGAGTCAGGTGGGCAGTGGATTCAAGTGCCGGAGGCTCTTCCTTTGGCAGGGAGTTCCATTGGCCCAAGCAAACCCTGACTTGCCACTTTCTCCCTGGAAAGCTGGTAGTGGTAGCGGAAGAGTCTCGCTTGCGAGGCGGGTGGCACGGCGCCCACCTGGACGGAGACTAGCACCCTAGAAAATAGAAAATACTTATCGGGAGAGAAAGAGAGGGCTGAATCAGCTCCGTTCACACCCAGCCGGGTGTAAATTGTTATTGGGATGATTCATTCCCATCCCCTCAGCCCACCACACAGGGTTGTGAGCTGGAGGCACTCAATGGTCATCCCTCCTGACCCGGACACTTAGGGGTGCCTTGTGTGAGCCCCACCTTCATCACCCACCTCAGCCCAATCCCAGCTCCACCAATCGCCGTGGGGCATCCTCCAGCTTCAGGTGTCATATTCAAAATCGCACAAGCCTGAGCGGGAAACCACATTTTCAGGAGTTCTTTAATAGAAGTATGGGATAGATACAAAAATATATTGGAGCCAAAAGTCCCTTATTGGCTATCTCCGCTGGAGGTAATGAGTGTTAAGAAAATTAATATGAGACGTAATTGGAGTACATATGGTGAATTGGTAATTAAAGAAGGAGGAAAATGGAAATTGAAACCATTTGAACAAGTTAAAGATTATGTATATGATTGGTTGCATTACTTTCAAGTAAATGAAATGTTTAAAAAAGACTTAAAAGAAAGGGGTTATGTAGAAAAAGAATCTAAATTTCAAATAGACATAATAAACAATTAATATAAAACTCAGTCAAAAATGTATAAGATATTGTTGGAATGGCATACGAAAGATGAAGAGGTTAAATCGGTAATGATACAGTGGGCCAAAGATTTTGGGTATAATATTCAATTTGATGAATGGGAAAAATTGTGGAAAGAGAATATAAAATTTACTGCATGCACGGCACTGAAAGAAAATGTTATGAAAATGTTTTACAGAGGGTACATCACACCTGTAAAGTTAGCAAAGATGTATAAGACGTGTAACAAATGTTGGAAATGTAAAGAAAAAGAAGGTGGGAATAAGAAAGTGAAAAGCTTTTGGGAAATGATATACAATAAAATGAAAAAACTGTTAAGATATACTTTTGCCAGTGGCGTAGCGTGGGGGGTGCAGGGGGGGCCGGCCGCACCGGGAGCAACATCTGGGGGTTAGGGGGCGCAAATCCACGGGTTAGGGGGCGCAAATCCACGGGTTAGGGGGCGCAAATTACTTGCCTTGCCCCGGGTGCTGACAACCCACGCTACGCCACTGACTTTTGCAAAAAAAACCGGAGGCTTTTCTTTTCTTTTAGAGATCTTAGGAAAGGACATAAGAAGAAAAGACTGTAAACTCTTTCAATATGCAGCAACGGCAGCCAGAATCTCGTTGGCCCAGAAATGGAAGCAAGAGGAAATACCGACGATAAAAGAATGGAGACTGAAATTGACAGATTATGCGGAATTGGACAAATTAACTGGGAAAATAAGATACACCAAAGACCAAAAGTTCATCGAAGACTGGGGAAAGTTCGTAGATTATCTGAAAAACGTATGCGGCGTGAACACAACTCTAGTGGGATTTCAAGGCATTGTAAAAATAGAAAAATATTGTTAATATGAAATAGTGGGGGAAGGGAGGTATAATGGCAATACGAAAGAAGGGAATGTGTAATTAAAGTTATAAATATGGATGATTATCAGAGACGCTGAAGGAAGTTCAAAAAAGGAGATAATTTGTTGTATTTTGGATAAAAATGTATAATTGCATGGAAAATCAATAAAATTTATTATAAAAAAAACAAAAAAAACCTTATGCAAATAAAGCATTGCTTATTCATCCACTGGTGTGCTTATTGGCTCCAGATCCAGAAATAACCCTGCCCTTGGCAGAACATATACAGTGCTTTTTCGGGGGGGGGGGCACAGAGGAATGCATAAAACATTTTGTGAATGTACTTTTGTCCATTTACTGTATTTATTTTTCCCGGTTTGAACTAAAAAATGGCGATTTTCTTGAGTCAAAATGAGAGTACCCCCAATCATTTTTTTTAGAAAAGAAGCACTGCATATATACATATATCCGTTTTATTTTTATTTATTTACAAACGGACACCCATATCTAGGTATGTATATTCTTGTATATAAACGTCCGCGGCCCACCCGCCCCATCCCTCCGCCAAGGGGCACGAGAGGAAGGCCACTGGGGGAGAAAGGCAGGTGAGGGCGGGGCGGGGGGCAGGGCTGCCCCCTGGGGAGAGCGGGGTCGAGAGAGAGAGTGGGCGGGAGAAAGAGAGAGGGCCAGCCTGGCTCGGCACGTCTCTGCTGGCCCAAGGTCGCAGCGCCTCTTCCGCCCGTTTCCCTCCCCTTCCTGTCCGCTTGTCTCTCCTCCGGTGGCACCTTCTTCCGGGTACCACTGCCCTCGCCCAAGATGGCGGCAGCACAGGCTCTTCCGCCCGTTTCCCTCCCCTTCCTGTCGGCTTGCCTCTCCTCCGGTGGCACCTCCTTCCCGGTACCCCCTGCCCTCGCCCAAGATGGCGGCAGCACAGGCTCTTCCGCCCGTTTCCCTCCCCTTCTGTTTGCACCAGAATCACACTACCAAACAGAAAGGTCTTCTGGATTCCATCTACATAGGAAGAAGATGAAAACGCTCTGATTGGGCTCATTTCAAATAAGTGTTTTTGGGGTTACAATGCACATTCAACCAAAAATCGCAGAGCGAAATGTATGTTATCAGCCCAAATCAAGCATGGGTGTTTTGGTTCATCTCAATTGAAAGAGGGAGAAGAAGCTTGGATTGCACTCGGTTTTCATTCACCCACAAATAGAAAATCGAAGTATCATAAGCATAATCAACGCAAAACAGGTTGTTTTGGGTTCCGTCTACATAGAAAGAAGAATGTTGGATTTCGCTTAATAAAAAGTATTGTTCTTTGGTGTTAATGCACATTTACCCCAAAATGGCAAGGTGAATGTAATGCGACCAAAATAAAGAAACACCATTCCTCTTCCATATACTTCTTCCAGAAGACGAATAAGCTTCGAGAGGGCTTATTTGAATTTGCATGGTGTTTTTTGGGTTTGCACTAGAATCACACAACCAAAGCAAAAAGAATGCACATTCAACCAAAAATCGCAGTGAAATGTTTGTTATCAGCCAAAATCAACCATAGGTGTTTAAGTTAATCTCAATCGAAAGAGGACAAATAAGCTGGGATTGCATTTCGGTATTCATTGACCCACAAACTGCAAATCGAAGTGTCATAAGCATAAACAAAGCAAAACAGGTTGTTTTGGATACCATCTACATAGAAAGAAGAATCTTGGATTGCGCTTATTTCAAAGTCGTGTTCTTTGGTTCTAATGTACATTGACCCACAAATCGCCAAGTGAGTGTAATGAGCCTAAAATGACAAAACACCCATTTCCGCTTCCATATGCGGAGAAAGAAGATGCATAAGCTTCGAGGCTTATTTCAATTCACAGGGTATTTTTTGGGTTTGCACTAGAATCACACAACCAAAGCAAAAAGAATGCACATTCAACCAAAAATCGCAGAGTGAAATGTTTTTTATCAGCCAAAATCAACCATATAGGTGTTTAAGTTCATCTGAATAGAAAGAGAACGAATAAGCTTGTATTGCTCTTTCGGTGTTCATTCACCCACAAATAACAAAGCAAAGTGTAATAAGCCTAAAGAAAGCAAAACAGGTTGTATTCGGTTCCATCTACATAGAAATAAGAATCTTGGATTTCGCTTATTTCAAAGTCGTGTTCTTTGGTATTAATGCACTTTTACCCAGAAATCGCAAAGTGTATGTAATGAGACCAAAATAACAAAACGCCATATTTCCGCAACCATATGCGTAGAAAGAAGACAAATAAGCTTCGATTGGGCTTATTTCAATTCATAGAATCATAGTTGGAATTTATATGGTGTTTTTTGGGTTTGCACCAGAATCACCCCCCAAACAAAGCAATAAGGTGTTTTGCGTTCCATCTACATAGAAAGAAGATGAACACGCTCTGATTGGGCTTATTTCAAATAGCTGTTTTTGGGGTTAGAATGAACATTCAACAAAAAAATCACAGAGCCAAATGTTTGTTATCAGCCCAAATCAACCATAAGTGTTTATGTTTATCTCAATAGAAAGAGAACGAATAAGCTTGGATTGCTCTTTCGGTGTTCATTCACCCACAAGCTGCAAAGCAAAGTGTCATAAGCATAAACAACGCAAAACAGGTTGTTTTGGTTTCCATCTACATAGAAAGAAGAATCTAGGATTTCGCTTATTTCAAAATCGTGTTCTTTGGAGTTAATGCATATTTACCCAGAAATCGCAGTATGTAATGAGACCAAAATAACAAAACGACATATTTCCGCTTCCATATGAGTAGAAAGAAGACGAATAAGCTTCGATTGGGCTTATTTCAATTCATAGAATCATAGAATCAGAGAGTTGAAATTAGCGTGTTTTGGGTGTGCACCAGAATCACAAAACCAAAGCAAAAAGGTCTTTTGGTTAACATAAGCTTCGATTGGGCTTATTTCAATTCATAGAATCATAGAATCATAGAGTTGAAATTAGCGTGCTGTTTTTTAGGGTGTGCACCAGAATCACACAATCAAAGCAAAAAGGTCTTTTGGCTAACATCTGCATATTGGATTTCGCTTATTAAAAACTAGTGTTTTCATGAGATGAAAATAAACACCTATGGTTGATTTGGGCTGATATCAAACATTTCGCTCAGTGATTTTTTTGTTGAATGTGCATTCTAACCCCAAAAACAGCTATTTGAAATAATCTAAATCAGAGCGTTTTTATCTTCTTCCTACGTAGATAGGACGCAAAATACTTTATTGCTTTCTTTGGGGGTGATTCTGGTATACACCCAAAAAAGACCATGCAAATTCAAATAAGCCCTCTCGAAGCTTATTCGTCTTCTTTCTACGCAAATGGAAGCGGAAATATGGCGTTTTGTTATTTTGGTCTCATTACATACACTTTGCGATTTCAGGGTAAATGTGCATTAACACCAAAGAACATGACTTTGAAATAAGCGAAATCCAAGATTCTTCTTTCTATGTAGATGGAACCGAAAACAACGTGTTTTGCTTTCTTTAGGCTTATTACACTTTGCTTTGTTATTTGTGGGTGAATGAACACCGAAAAAGCAATCCAAGCTTATTCGTCTTTCTATTGAGATTACCTAAAACACCTATGCTTGATTTGGGCTGATAACAAACATTTCCGATTTTTGGTTGAATGTGCATTCTAACCCAAAAAACACCAATTTGAAATAAGCCCAATGAGAGCGTTATCATCTTCTTTTTATGTAGATTGAACCCAGAACACCTTTTTGCTTTGGTTAGGTGATTCTGGTGCACACCCAAAAAACACCACGCTAATTTCTGATTCTATGATTCTATGAATTGAAATAAGCCCAATCGAAGCTTATTCGTCTTCTTTCTACTCATATGGAAGCGGAAATATGTCGTTTTGTTATTTTGGTCTCATTACATACATTGCGATTTCTGGGTAAATATGCATTAACTCCAAAGAACACGATTTTGAAATAAGCGAAATCCTAGATTCTTCTTTCTATGTAGATGGAAACCAAAACAACCTGTTTTGCGTTGTTTATGCTTATGACACTTTGCTTTGCAGCTTGTGGGTGAATGAACACCGAAAGAGCAATCCAAGCTTATTCGTTCTCTTTCTATTGAGATAAACATAAACACTTATGGTTGATTTGGGGTGATAACAAACATTTGGCTCTGTGATTTTTTTGTTGAATGTTCATTCTAACCCCAAAAACAGCTATTTGAAATAAGCCCAATCAGAGCGTGTTCATCTTCTTTCTATGTAGATGGAACGCAAAACACCTTATTGCTTTGTTTGGGGGGTGATTCTGGTGCAAACCCAAAAAACACCATATAAATTCCAACTATGATTCTATGATTCTATGAATTGAAATAAGCCCAATCGAAGCTTATTTGTCTTCTTTCTACGCATATGGTTGCGGAAATATGGCGTTTTGTTATTTTGGTCTCATTACATACACTTTGCGATTTCTGGGTAAAAGTGCATTAATACCAAAGAACACGACTTTGAAATAAGCGAAATCCAAGATTCTTATTTCTATGTAGATGGAACCGAATACAACCTGTTTTGCTTTCTTTAGGCTTATTACACTTTGCTTTGTTATTTGTGGGTGAATGAACACCGAAAGAGCAATACAAGCTTATTCGTTCTCTTTCTATTCAGATGAACTTAAACACCTATATGGTTGATTTTGGCTGATAAAAAACATTTCACTCTGCGATTTTTGGTTGAATGTGCATTCTTTTTGCTTTGGTTGTGTGATTCTAGTGCAAACCCAAAAAATACCCTGTGAATTGAAATAAGCCTCGAAGCTTATGCATCTTCTTTCTCCGCATATGGAAGCGGAAATGGGTGTTTTGTCATTTTAGGCTCATTACACTCACTTGGCGATTTGTGGGTCAATGTACATTAGAACCAAAGAACACGACTTTGAAATAAGCGCAATCCAAGATTCTTCTTTCTATGTAGATGGTATCCAAAACAACCTGTTTTGCTTTGTTTATGCTTATGACACTTCGATTTGCAGTTTGTGGGTCAATGAATACCGAAATGCAATCCCAGCTTATTTGTCCTCTTTCGATTGAGATTAACTTAAACACCTATGGTTGATTTTGGCTGATAACAAACATTTCACTGCGATTTTTGGTTGAATGTGCATTCTTTTTGCTTTGGTTGTGTGATTCTAGTGCAAACCCAAAAAACACCATGCAAATTCAAATAAGCCCTCTCGAAGCTTATTCGTCTTCTGGAAGAAGTATATGGAAGAGGAATGGTGTTTCTTTATTTTGGTCGCATTACATTCACTTTGCCATTTTGGGGTAAATGTGCATTAACACCAAAGAACAATACTTTTTATTAAGCGAAATCCAACATTCTTCTTTCTATGTAGACGGAACCCAAAACAACCTGTTTTGCGTTGATTATGCTTATGATACTTCGATTTTCTATTTGTGGGTGAATGAAAACCGAGTGCAATCCAAGCTTCTTCTCCCTCTTTCAATTGAGATGAACCAAAACACCCATGCTTGATTTGGGCTGATAACATACATTTCGCTCTGCGATTTTTGGTTGAATGTGCATTGTAACCCCAAAAACACTTATTTGAAATGAGCCCAATCAGAGCGTTTTCATCTTCTTCCTATGTAGATGGAATCCAGAAGACCTTTCTGTTTGGTAGTGTGATTCTGGTGCAAACAGAAGGGGAGGGAAACGGGCAGAAGAGCCTGTGCTGCCGCCATCTTGGGCGAGGGCAGGGGGTACCGGGAAGGAGGTGCCACCGGAGGAGAGGCAAGCCGACAGGAAGGGGAGGGAAACGGGCGGAAGAGCCTGTGCTGCCGCCATCTTGGGCGAGGGCAGTGGTACCCGGAAGAAGGTGCCACCGGAGGAGAGACAAGCGGACAGGAAGGGGAGGGAAACGGGCGGAAGGGCCTGTGCTGCCGCCATCTTGGGCGAGGGCAGGCGTACCGGAAGGAGGTGCCACCGGAGGAGAGGCAAGAGGACAGGAAGGGGAGGGAAACGGGCGGAAGAACCTGTGCTGCCGCCATCTTGGGCGAGGGCAGGGGTACAGGAAGGAGGTGCCACCGGAGGAGAAGCAGGAGGACAGGAAGGGGAGGGAAACGGGCGGAAGAGGCGCTGCGACCTTGGGCCAGCAGAGACGTGCCGAGCCAGGCTGGCCCTCTCTCTTTCTCCCGCCCACTCTCTCTCTCGACCCTGCTCTCCCCAGGGGGCAGCCCTGCCCCCCGCCCCGCCCTCACCTGCCTTTCTCCCCCAGTGGCCTTCCTCTCGTGCCCCTTGGCGGAGGGATGGGGCGGGTGGGCCGCGGAAGTTTATATACAAGAATATACATACCTAGATATAGGTGTCCGTTTGTAAATAAATAAAAATAAAACGGATATATGTATATGTGTGTGTATATATGCAGTGCTTATTTTCTAAAAAAAATGATTGGGGGTACTCTCATTTTGACTCAAGAAAATCGCCATTTTTTAGTTCAAACCGGGAAAAATAAATACAGTAAATGGACAAAAGTACATTCACAAAATGTTTTATGCATTCCTCTGTGCCCCCCCCCCCGAAAAAGCACTGTATATGTTCTGCCAAGGGCAGGGTTATTTCTGGATCTGGAGCCAATAAGCACACCAGTGGATGAATAAGCAATGCTTTATTTGCATAAGGTTTTTTTTTGTTTTTTTTTATAATAAATTTTATTGATTTTCCATGCAATTATACATTTTTATCCAAAATACAACAAATTATCTCCTTTTTTGAACTTCCTTCAGCGTCTCTGATAATCATCCATATTTATAACTGTCAGGGGTTTAGGTGCAGAGGCACGGGCAAGGGAGGAAACAGAGAGCGAAGGGGAGGAGACAGAGGAAAGGATGAGTGATGACGACGACCCGAGATCTCCCAGTCTTTCCAGTGAATCAGAGGATTCACAGAAAGGAGCACCAGTGGCCAGGGCAAGGGGGGAATCTAGAGAGGCACCCCAGGAAGATAGAACCAGAGGAGACTCAGGGGGGAGCAGCTGGAAATCGGGACCAGCGTCACCGCCAGGAAGTAGGGAAGAGGAAAGGAGCCAGGGGGGAAGCGCTGGCAGCTCACCACAGGAGGGAGGGCAGGAGTCAGGAGTGGCCACACCTCCATCGGGGAGCGAAGAAACGGTTAAGAGGAAAGTGGAAGGTTGGGCGCGCGCGCCAAGTTCAAATGCAGAGGAAGGCGGCGCAGTGAGCAGCCCCGAAAGGGAACCAGGTCCTAAAGCCCGGCGCAAGGAGGCAGAAGGGTCCGGGTCAGCGTCAGAAGAATCCCGGAAGGAAGAAGCCCCAGGGGGTAGAGGGACCCAGAGGAGGACAGTCAGGAGGAAAAGGTGGAGCAAGGCTAGGATATTAAGTTGGTGCGCACGGGGCGGAGACTCAGACGGAGCCTCGCCGATCTAGCTAGTAGACGTAGAGTTGCAGACAGCAGCGTGAGAATGGAAACTGTAATTCAATAAAGACTTTTACTTAATGACCGCTGGCTAGCGTGATCCTCTGTGAGCTAGGATCTTGAAGCAGCTCTGACAGTAGGCTCCGTCTCCACATTGTGGGCATCTGCAGCCTCGAGGAGGGGAGAGAAACAGGCGCCCACTAGCGAGCTCACGAACGGCAGGAGACATGACGGCTGAGCAGCAGATAGAGGACCTCAGAAAAGCAGTGGCACAACTGAACGCCGAGGTTCTCGCATCCAGGAAGAGAGAGGACGAGGCAGCTGCCGCCTGCAGGGATCTCCAGGTCAGGTTAGACGTACTGGCAAAGCAAACACCCCGGCAGGAGGGAATTGGGTTGGCGAGACGGACAGGCGGACTGCTCTCTCACTTCGATGGGAACCTGCAACAGTATCCCAACTTTAGAGCCGACGTACTGTGCGCACTGCAACTGTTGCATAAAGACTTTAGAGATGAACAGGAGAGAGTGGGGTTCATCATGTCCCATCTGCATGGGGAGGCGAAAGCATGGTTGCGCAATTTATGGAGAGATAACGATCCGGCGCTCCAGAATGCGGATGCCTTTATTAAAGCGATGGATGGGTGTTTCTTATCAAGTATTGACATTGATCTTGCACGGAAGGAGGTGCATGGGCTGAGACAAGGGAGGGCCAGCGTCAGACAGTATCATGCCCGCTTTTTCGCCTTGGTCAGCGCCCTGGAATGGGACAGAGATTCGGCTCCTGTAAGAGACCTCTTTTGGGAGGGACTGCACAACTCGATTAAAGATGAGATAGCGAGGGGGGAGAGACCCCGAACCACCCAGGAGGTCGTTCAGAGGGCACTGGCTGTGGGGGTGAGGCTGGAAGGACGTCCGTGGAGCAAGGACGAAGGACGTGGAGGGCGCGAACCAGCCGGGGGCCCCTCCTTCTTTCCCAGAGAAGCAGCACGGGCGCAATCCACGCCTCCGCCAGGAGGAGGAGCCGAACCTATGGAGGTTGGAGGTGCAAGGGCTCAGTCAGCAACCAGAGCCCTAGCACCGGCAGCAGTGAAGGCGAAGCCTCCTAGAGGGACCAGGAAGTGTTACGTCTGTGAGCAGCCAGGGCATATGGCGAAAGAGTGTCCCCAGAGGCCCCACAAGCTTACTGCAGCCTCAGCAATGGTGACTGCAGCAACGCAGCAGGGAGGACCACAGCAGGGAAACGACGATGTCTGGCTGGAGGAAGAGGCACTGGGGCCCAGCCAGACGTGTTAGTGACGCAGTCCCCAGAGATTTTACAGCCAGTGAACCCCCTCCCGCCCAAACCAGTAGTGAGGCTCACAGCATCTCTCCAGCTACCCACTGGAATCACCATGGACGTGCCAATCACCATCGACTCCGGCAGCAACGCGGACTTTATAGGGCAGGAATTTGTCGACAGGCACGCTGTGCAGTTGCTGCCGGCCACACTGCCCCTGCAGGTTGTCACTGTGGATGGCAGGGAGCTGCTAGGGGGGCAAGTGGTGAAGCAGACGCCACCAATGGTGATGCGACTTGGAAATCACAGGGAAGTCATCAGCTTCAACGTCACTCAACTGTCTGACACGCCCATTGTATTGGGCATGAGTTGGCTGGACAAGCACAGCCCAACGATGGCTTGGTTCCAGAGGCAGCTGGTTTTCGGCTCTTCCTTTTGTGCTGAACACTGCATCGTACCCAGGCAGGAAGGAGAGGAAGAGGAGTCACAGCTGCTGCTAGGCACGCTGCAAGCGATTCCCCACAAGTACGCAGAATTTCTGGAAGTTTTCTGCGAGAAGGAGGCGGACAGGCTACCCCCTCACAGACCATATGACTGCAAAATTGACCTGCTGCCGGGGGCGGCGCTGCCTAAAGGGAAGCTGTATTCCATGTCTGAGGACGAACTGCAGGAACTCAAAGACTTCATCGATCATAATTTGGAGCGCGGTTTCATCCGAGAGTCTAAGGCAGCGGGGGGCAGTCCTGTATTCTTTGTTAAGAAGCGAGACACGCCCCAAAAAAGACTCGTAGTGGATTACAGGATTTTGAACAGTGTGACCAAGCCGTCGGACTTCCCCATGCCCCGCATCGACGACCTCCTGGCGAAGGTACGGAAGGGAAAGGTGTTCACCAAGTTGGACCTGCGGGGGGCGTACAACCTCATTCGCATGCGGGAGGGTGATGAGTGGAAGACAGCCATGTTCACGCCACTGGGTACCTACGAATACAGAGTTATGCCTTTTGGACTGCAAAATGGCGCTCACGTTTTTCAAGCATTTATGCATCACGTGTTGGCGGGACTTCTCTACAAGACGTGCGTCTGTTTCTTGGATGACATCCTGATCTTTTCGGAGTCGCAGCAAGAACATGACAAGCACGTCAAGGAAGTGCTGGGCAGGCTAAAGCAACACAGGCTCTACGCCAAGCTGGAGAAGTGCCAATTTGACGTGCCGGAGGTGGATTTTCTGGGCTACAAGCTGTCTGACAAGGGGCTCGCCATGGACAGCGCCAAGGTTCGAGCAGTGTTGGATTGGAAGAGCCCACGCAACCGGAAGGAGGTCCAACGGTTTGTCGGCTTTGCGAACTTCTATCGCAAGTTTATCAAGGGCTTCGCGATGCAGACGGCGGCCATCACTGACACCCTTAGCTCCAAGAAGAAGAAGTTCATCTGGACAGAGCAGGCGGAGCAGTCCTTTCAGGCCCTCAAGCGTCTCTTCGCGTCGGAAGAGCAGCTGCTTCATGTCAACCCCAGCATGCCGATGAGGGTGGAGACAGACGCTTCGGACAGAGCAGTGGGGGCGGTCCTGCTGCAGAAGGACCAGCAGGGCGTGTGGCGGCCGGGAGCGTTTTACTCCAGGAAGCTCAGCAAGTCCGAGCAGAACTACACCATATGGGACAGGGAGTTGCTGGCCATTCATGCAGCGTTCAAGGCGTGGAGGCACTTTCTGATCGGCGCCAAGCACACGGTGCAGGTTTGCACGGACCACAAGAATCTGGAACACTGGCGCACGGCACAGTTCCTGAACCAGAGGCAGATACGTTGGGCTGAGTTCTTTGCGGACTTCGACTTCCGAATAGAGTATGTCCCGGGGGACACCAACATCATGGGCAGACGCTCTCTCCCGCAAGCCACAGTATCTGGAGGACGCAACACCAGCGGCCGCCATGCACATCTTTGCACCGACAGTGTGGGCGTGCGCCGCGGCGACCGTGGACCTAGAGGCGGTGCGGCGAGCGTTGCAGGGGGACTCCTTCGCACAAACGAAGATGGCAGAGGTGCGAGGGGGCAAGGCAGCGGCCGACGGTTTCCAGCTACGAGATGGATTGCTCATCCGTAAAGGGGCCATCTACGTGCCGGGTGACGAACTTCGAGCCAAGGTGCTACAGCAGCTGCACGACGCACCCACGGCCGGGCACTTTGGCAAGGAGAAGACGGTGGAATTAGTAGCCAGGGATTTCTGGTGGCCTGGAATGAGAGGGGAGGTCGCAGACTACGTGGCGAGGTGTGACACTTGCCAGAGGGCAAAGACGGTGCACAAACCGCCGGCTGGACTGTTGGAGCCGCTGCAAACTCCGGTCGAACCTTGGGAAAGGGTGGCTCTGGACTTTGTCACGGATCTGCCCAGCTCAAGGGGCAAGACGGCAGTGTTGGTGGTGGTGGACCTGTTCTCCAAGATGGCGCATTTCATTCCGTGTGCTAAGGTGGCCACGGCAGAGCAAACCGCCAAACTGTTCATAGACCACGTGTTCAAGGTTCACGGTCTGCCACGGTCTATTCTGTCCGACCGCGGGCGGCAGTTCATCTCGAACTTCTGGCAGAAGCTGATGGGCTTCCTAAACGTCAAGATCAATCTGGCGTCGGCGAGACACCCGCAGACCAACGGGCAAGCGGAGCGAGCCAATGCCATCATGCAGCAGTACCTGAGATGTTATGCGAACCAACAGCCTGCGACGTGGGTGGATTACCTGCCGCTTGCAGAGTTTGCCTACAACAACACGAAGCACGTATCCACGGGCGTCACGCCGTTCTTCGCCAACAACGGGCGGCACCCTAGAACCTTCCCGGGACTGGAATGCAGGGGAGAAGGGGAGCCGCAGTCAGCAGATGCGTTCGCGTCGGAGCTGCAGGAAGTCCACGATCAGCTGCGGCGCCACCTGGAGCTGGCTAAACACGCATACAAGGTACAAGCGGACAAACACAGAAGGGTTGGCGAAGAGCTCCACGTGGGAGACTGGGTCTGGTTAGCAGCCCACGCAGTGCCGGCCAGGTCGTTGGCCAAGAAGAAACTAGGGCATAAACAACTGGGGCCCTACCAAGTCGAAGAGCAGGTCAACCCGGTGGCTTTCAGGCTGGCGCTTCCGGAGGGTTCCAGAATGCATCCGGTGTTCCACAGATCGGTGCTCACTCCCTACAAGGCACCGCACAGGTTCCAGGAACCCGGAACGGCGCCGAGTCCGCTCAGAGAAGGAACGGGGCACGCGGGAGTGGCACAGGAGGAGCGCATCAACGAAGTCACGGAGATTTTGGACTCCAGATGGGGGGAAGAGGGAGTAGAATACTTTCTCGCCAGGGAGGGCACCCCGGCCAGTGCGAACAGCTGGGTGCCGGGCTACGCTTTAGACGAACCTCTGCTCAAAGACGAGTTTCATGCCCTCTTCCCACATAGACCTATGCCAGCGGACTTTTTCGACGACTGGCTTTTCACGCCCACGCTTTCGGACAGCACGTTCAGGGGGTTCGACTCGGACGAGGAACCGACACGAGACGTCCGTTCCCCGGAGGGGTCACCCTCGGGATCTGTCTCAGAACCCTCGTATTGGTGGGACGATAGGCCGGAGGAGCAGTTCCGCAGGAAGTGGCTGGACTGTTCCGGCCGAGCAACGCCGCCTGGAGGAAGTGCGGGAGAGACGGACATGGACATTTTCGGGGACGACCCTGGTTTCGAGCACGGCGGCACAGAGATGGAAGAGGAGGTGACTGTCGTCAACGAGAGCAGGGAGGAAGACCCGGAAGAGTTCCGATGGAGGCCTGCCACGGGAAGCGACCGATATCCGACGTTCGTCCCTTTGCAACAGCAGCCCCCAGCTCCAGCACCGGAAGGAGGGGAGGGGGGACTGGGGGGCTTCGAGGGGGGGATGGATGTCAGGGGTTTAGGTGCAGAGGCACGGGCAAGGGAGGAAACAGAGAGCGAAGGGGAGGAGACAGAGGAAAGGATGAGTGATGACGACGACCCGAGATCTCCCAGTCTTTCCAGTGAATCAGAGGATTCACAGAAAGGAGCACCAGTGGCCAGGGCAAGGGGGGAATCTAGAGAGGCACCCCAGGAAGATAGAACCAGAGGAGACTCAGGGGGGAGCAGCTGGAAATCGGGACCAGCGTCACCGCCAGGAAGTAGGGAAGAGGAAAGGAGCCAGGGGGGAAGCGCTGGCAGCTCACCACAGGAGGGAGGGCAGGAGTCAGGAGTGGCCACACCTCCATCGGGGAGCGAAGAAACGGTTAAGAGGAAAGTGGAAGGTTGGGCGCGCGCGCCAAGTTCAAATGCAGAGGAAGGCGGCGCAGTGAGCAGCCCCGAAAGGGAACCAGGTCCTAAAGCCCGGCGCAAGGAGGCAGAAGGGTCCGGGTCAGCGTCAGAAGAATCCCGGAAGGAAGAAGCCCCAGGGGGTAGAGGGACCCAGAGGAGGACAGTCAGGAGGAAAAGGTGGAGCAAGGCTAGGATATTAAGTTGGTGCGCACGGGGCGGAGACTCAGACGGAGCCTCGCCGATCTAGCTAGTAGACGTAGAGTTGCAGACAGCAGCGTGAGAATGGAAACTGTAATTCAATAAAGACTTTTACTTAATGACCGCTGGCTAGCGTGATCCTCTGTGAGCTAGGATCTTGAAGCAGCTCTGACAATAACTTTAATTACACATTCCCTTCTTTCGTATTGCCATTATACCTCCCTTCCCCCACTATTTCATATTAACAATATTTTTCTATTTTTACAATGCCTCTTGAAATCCCACTAGAGTTGTGTTCACGCCGCATACGTTTTTCAGATAATCTACGAACTTTCCCCAGTCTTCGATGAACTTTTGGTCTTTGGTGTATCTGATTTTCCCAGTTAATTTGTCCAATTCCGCATAATCTGTCAATTTCAGTCTCCATTCTTTTATCGTCGGTATTTCCTCTTGCTTCCATTTCTGGGCCAACGAGATTCTGGCTGCCGTTGCTGCATATTGAAAGAGTTTACAGTCTTTTCTTCTTATGTCCTTTCCTAAGATCTCTAAAAGAAAAGAAAAGCCTCCGGTTTTTTTTGCAAAAGTCAGTGGCGTAGCGTGGGTTGTCAGCACCCGGGGCAAGGCAAGTAATTTGCGCCCCCTAACCCGTGGATTTGCGCCCCCTAACCCGTGGATTTGCGCCCCCTAACCCTAACCCCCAGATGTTGCTCCCGGTGCGGCCGGCCCCCCCTGCACCCCCCACGCTACGCCACTGGCAAAAGTATATCTTAACAGTTTTTTCATTTTATTGTATATCATTTCCCAAAAGCTTTTCACTTTCTTATTCCCACCTTCTTTTTCTTTACATTTCCAACATTTGTTACACGTCTTATACATCTTTGCTAACTTTACAGGTGTGATGTACCCTCTGTAAAACATTTTCATAACATTTTCTTTCAGTGCCGTGCATGCAGTAAATTTTATATTCTCTTTCCACAATTTTTCCCATTCATCAAATTGAATATTATACCCAAAATCTTTGGCCCACTGTATCATTACCGATTTAACCTCTTCATCTTTCGTATGCCATTCCAACAATATCTTATACATTTTTGACTGAGTTTTATATTAATTGTTTATTATGTCTATTTGAAATTTAGATTCTTTTTCTACATAACCCCTTTCTTTTAAGTCTTTTTTAAACATTTCATTTACTTGAAAGTAATGCAACCAATCATATACATAATCTTTAACTTGTTCAAATGGTTTCAATTTCCATTTTCCTCCTTCTTTAATTACCAATTCACCATATGTACTCCAATTACGTCTCATATTAATTTTCTTAACACTCATTACCTCCAGCGGAGATAGCCAATAAGGGACTTTTGGCTCCAATATATTTTTGTATCTATCCCATACTTCTATTAAAGAACTCCTGAAAATGTGGTTTCCCGCTCAGGCTTGTGCGATTTTGAATATGACACCTGAAGCTGGAGGATGCCCCACGGCGATTGGTGGAGCTGGGATTGGGCTGAGGTGGGTGATGAAGGTGGGGCTCACACAAGGCACCCCTAAGTGTCCGGGTCAGGAGGGATGACCATTGAGTGCCTCCAGCTCACAACCCTGTGTGGTGGGCTGAGGGGATGGGAATGAATCATCCCAATAACAATTTACACCCGGCTGGGTGTGAACGGAGCTGATTCAGCCCTCTCTTTCTCTACCGATAAGTATTTTCTATTTTCTAGGGTGCTAGTCTCCGTCCAGGTGGGCGCCGTGCCACCCGCCTCGCAAGCGAGACTCTTCCGCTACCACTACCAGCTTTCCAGGGAGAAAGTGGCAAGTCAGGGTTTGCTTGGGCCAATGGAACTCCCTGCCAAAGGAAGAGCCTCCGGCACTTGAATCCACTGCCCACCTGACTCTTCTTTTCATCTCTCAGCTGGCACCGAGTTCTGGTTGGGCCTGGCAAGAGGAGAAGCTTCTGGTCGACAGCGGTGGCAAGTTTCAGGCAAGCCTTCTCAGAAAGTTTGGGGGCTGTGGGACTGCCTGCCACTGGAGTTGCTATAATAATGAATTTTCCTTATGTTATTCCTGTTAAACTCCTTTTAAAGGTGACAGTGTTTGTCCACTTTTGGGACTGCCTGCCACTGGATGCCCTATAAAGATATGGGGCTTTTCAGCATGAAAAAGAAATCCCAATGACCCCTTTGGGACTCACTGCTACAGTGCCGGGGGGGCTTTGGAACTCCCTGCCACTTTGAAATGCCTCTCTGGGCGAGGCGTTCAGCAGGTGGTGGGTTCGAATTCCTCCCTGGCAGGAATGCAGACTTAAAGCTGCTAGTCTGAACCCGTGTCTTGCGGTGGACAACATAGCGTACGCAGCCGGAGGTGGGTGCGAGGAGCAGTGCCAGGGGAGCAGCGAGGAAGGTGAAGAAGCCCAGCAATTGGTGGATCCAGGGTTTGAGAGACAGTATTTTTCCACGGCTTCTTTCCGGCCAGAGCAAAGAAAAGTGACCATGAGAGTAGAGATAATTTATTAAATTTATCTGCTTTATCTGGTTCAATAATTATAATAATTATAATTATTATTTAATTATATATTCTAATTTTAATAATTACAATTACAATAAGAAAAGTAATCAAAATTACAATAAGAAAAATTGCAATCATTATTATAATTATAATCACTGTCAGAGCTGCTTCAAGATCCTAGCTCACAGAGGATCACGCTAGCCAGCGGTCATTAAGTAAAAGTCTTTATTGAGTTACAGTTTCCATTCCCAAGCTGCTGCGTGCAACTCTACGTCTAATGGCTAGATCGGCGAAGCTCCGTCTGAGTCTCCGCCCCTTGTGCACCAACTTAATATCCTAGCCCTGCTCCACCTTTTCCGCCTGACTGTTCTCCTCTGGGTCCCTCTGCCCCCCGGGGTCTCTTCCTTCCGGGATTCTTCTGACGCCGACCCCCCGGAACTCCCTGTCTCCTTGCGCCGGGCTTTAACCTGGCTCCCTTTCCTGGCTGCCTACTGCGTCACTTTCCTGTGCATTTGAACTTGGCGCGCGCGCCCAACCTTCCACTTTCCGTCTGACCGTTTCTTCGCTCCCCGATGGAGGTGTGGCCACTCCTGACTCGTGCCCTCCCCCGTGTTGCGAGCTGCCAGCGCGTGATCTCTGGCGCTCTTCCTCTTCCCTGCTCTCTGGCTGTGACGCTGGTCCCGATTTCCAACTGCTCTCCTCTGAGTCCCCTCTGGCTCTATCTTCCTGGGGTGTCCCCCTAGGCTCCCCCCTTGCCCTGGCCACTGGTGCTCCTTTCTGTGAATCTTCTGATTCACTGGAAAGACTCGGAGATCTCGGGTCGTCGTCATCACTCATCTTTTCTTCTGCCTCCTCCCCCTCGCTCTCTGTTTCCTCCCTTGCCCTTGCCTCTGCTCCTGAACCCCTGACATCCATCCCCCCTCGAAGCCCCCCGTTCCCCCCTCCCCTCCTTCCGGTGCGGGAACTGGGTGCTGCTGTGTCAGAGGGACGAACGTCGGATACAGTTCGCTTCCCGTGGCGGGCCTCCATCTGAAGTCTCCCGGTTCTTCCTCCCTGCTCTCGTCGACGACGGTCACCTCCGCTTCCATCTCTGTGCCGCCGTGCTCGAAACCAGGGTCGTCCCCGAAAACGTCCATGTCCGTCTCTCCCTCACTTCCTCCTGGCGGCGTTGCTCGTCCTGGACCTTCCTGCCACTTCCTGCGCCACAGCTCCTCTGGTCTATCGTCCCACCAATACGAGGGTTCTGAGGCAGATCCCGAGGGTGACCCCTCCGGGGAACGGGCGTCTCGTATCGGGTCCTCGTCCGAGTCGAACCCCCGGAACGTGCTGGCAGAAAGCGTGGGCGTGAAAAGCCAGTCGTCGAAAAAGTCTGCTGGCATTGGTCTATGTGGGAAGAGGGCATGAAACTCGTCTTTGAGCAGAGGTTCGTCCAAGGCGTAGCCCGGCACCCAGCTGTTCGCACTGGCCGGGGTGCCCTCCTTGGCGAGAAGGTATTCTACCCCTTCTTCTGGAGTCCAAAGTTATTCTCCCTATCTGGAGTCCAAAATCTCCGTGACTTCGTTGATGCGTTCCTCCTGTGCCACTCCCGCGTGCCCGGTTCCTTCTCTGAGCGGACTCGGTGCCGTTCCGGGTTCCTGAAACCTGTGCGGTGCCTTGTAGGGAGTGAGCACCGATCTGTGGAACACCGGATGCATTCTGGAACCCTCCGGAAGCTCCAGCCTGAAAGCCACCGGGTTGACCTGCTCTTCGACTTGGTAGGGCCCCAGTTGCTTATGCCCCAGCTTCTTCTTGGCCAACGACCTGGCCGGCACTGCGTGGGCTGCTAACCAGACCCAGTCTCCCACATGGATCTCTTCGCCAACCCTTCTGTGTTTGTCCGCTTGCACCTTGTATGCATGTTTGGCCAGCTCCAGGTGCCGCCGCAGCTGATCGTGGACCTCCTGCAACTCCGACGCGAACGCATCTGCTGTCTGCGGCTCCCCCTCCCCCATCCTTTCCAGTCCCGGGAAGGTTCTGGGGTGCCTCCCGTTGTTGGCGAAGAACGGCGTGACCCCCGTGGACACGTGCTTCGTGTTGTTGTAGGCAAACTCGGCGAGCGGCAGGTAATCCACCCACATCGCAGGCTGTTGATTCGCATAACATCTCAGGTACTGCTGCATGATGGCATTGACCCTCTCCGCCTGCCCGTTGGTCTGCGGGTGTCTCGCCGACGCCAGGTTGATCTTGACGTTCAGGAAGCCCATCAGCTTCTGCCAGAAATTCGAGATGAACTGTCGCCCCCGGTCGGACAGAATAGACCGTGGCAGACCGTGAACCTTGAACACGTGGTCTATGAACAGTTTGGCGGTTTGCTCCGCCGTGGCCACCTTGGCACACGGAATGAAATGTGCCATCTTGGAGAACAAGTCCACCACCACCAGCACGGCCGTCTTGCCCCTCGAGCTGGGCAGATCCGTGACAAAGTCCAGGGCCACTCTCTCCCATGGTTCGACCGGAGTTTGCAGCGGTTCCAACAGTCCGGCCGGCGGTTTGTGCACCGGTTTGGCCCTCTGGCAGGTGTCACACCGCGCCACGTAGTCCGCGACTTCCCCTCTCATTCCGGGCCACCAGAAGTCCCTGGCGACTAATTCCACCGTCTTCTCCTTGCTAAAGTGCCCGGCAGTGGGCGCGTCGTGCAGCTGCTGCAGTACCTTGGCGCGAAGTTCGTCTCCCAGCACGTAGATGGCCCCTTTACGAATGAGCAATCCATCCCTCAGCTGGAACTCGTCGGTCGCTGCCGTGCCCCTGTGCACCTCTGCCATCTTTGCTTGAGCGAAGGAGTCATCCTGCAACGCTCGTCGCACCGCCTCCAGGTCCACTGTTGCCGCAGCACACGCCCACACTGTTGGTGCGAAGATGTGCATGGCGGCCGCTGGCTTGGCGTCCTCCAGATATTGTGGCTTACGAGAGAGAGCGTCCGCCATGATGTTGGTGTCCCCCGGGACATACTCTATTCGGAAGTTGAAGTTCGCAAAGAACTCAGCCCAACGTATCTGCCTTTGGTTCAGGAACTGTGCCGTGCGCCAGTGCTCCAGATTCTTGTGGTCCGTGCAGACCTGCACCGTGTGCTTGGCGCCGATCAGGAAGTGCCTCCATGCTTTGAATGCTGCATGAATGGCCAGCAACTCCCTGTCCCAGATGGTGTAGTTCTGTTCGGACTTGCTGAGCTTCCTGGAGTAAAACGCTCCCAGCCGCCAAACCCCCTGCGGGTCTTTCTGCAGCAGGACTGCTCCCACGGCTCTGTCCGAGGCGTCTGTCTCCACCCTCATCGGCCTGCTGGGGTCGACATGCAGCAGCTGCTCTTCCGACGCGAAGAGACGCTTGAGTGCCTGAAAGGACTGCTCCGCCTGCTCTGTCCAGATGAACTTCTTTTTCTTGGAGCTAAGCGTGTCCGTGATGGCCGCTGTCTGCATAGCGAAGCCTTTGATAAACTTGCGATAGAAGTTCGCGAAGCCGACAAACCGTTGGACCTCCTTCCGGTTGCGTGGGCTCTTCCAGTCCAACACCGCTCGAACCTTGGCGCTGTCCATGGCGAGCCCCTTGTCAGACAACTTGTAGCCCAGAAAATCCACCTCCGTCACGTCGAATTGGCACTTCTCCAGCTTGGCGTAGAGCCTATGCTGCTGTAGCCTGCTTAGCACTTCTTTGACGTGTCTGTCATGCTCCTGCTGCGATTCCGAAAAGATCAGGATGTCATCTAAGAAACAGACGCACGTCTTGTAGAGGAGCCCCGCCAACACGTGATGCATGAACGCTTGAAAAACGTGGGAGCCATTTTGCAATCCAAAAGGCATAACTCTATATTCGTAGGTGCCCAGAGGCGTGAACATGGCTGTCTTCCACTCAAATCCTTCCCGCATGCGAATGAGGTTGTACGCCCCTCGCAGGTCTAACTTGGTGAACACGCTGCCCTTCCGTACCTTTGCGAGGAGGTCGTCGATTCGGGGCATGGGGAAGTCCGACGGCTTGGTCACACTGTTTAAGATGCGATAGTCCACCACAAGTCTTTTTTGGGGCGTGTCCCGCTTCTTAACAAAGAATACAGGACTGCCCCCCGCTGCCTTGGACTCCCGGATGAAACCGCGCTCCAAATTATGATCTATGAACTCTTTGAGTTCCTGCAGTTCGTCCTCAGACATGGAATACAGCTTCCCTTTAGGCAGCGCCGCCCCCGGCAGCAGGTCAATTTTGCAGTCATATGGTCTGTGGGGGGGGGGGTAGCCTGTCTGCCTCCTTCTCGCAGAAAACCTCCAAAAATTCTGCGTACTTGTGGGGAATCGCTTGCAGCGTGCCTAGCAGCAGCTGTGACTCCTCTTCCTCTCCTTCCTGCCGGGGCACGATGCAGTGTTCAGCACAAAAGGAAGAGCCGAAGGTCAGCTGCCTCTGGTACCAAGCCAGCGTTGGGCTGTGCTTGTCCAGCCAACTCATGCCCAATACAATGGGCGTGTCCGATAGTTGAGTGACGTTGAAGCTGATGATTTCCCTGTGATTCCCAAGGCGCATCACCATTGGTGGCGTCTGCTTCACCACTTGCCCCCCTAGTAGCTCCCTGCCATCCACCGTGACCACCTGCAGGGGCTGCGTGGCCGGCAGCAACTGTATAGCGTGCCGGTCTACAAAGTCCTGCCCTATAAAGTCTGCATTGCTTCCCGAGTCAATGGTGAGCGGCACGTCCATGGTGAGTCCATTGGGCAGCTGGAGCGATGCGGTGAGCCTCACTACTGGTTTGGGCGGGAGGGGGTCCATGGGCTGTGAAATCTCCGGGGACTTCTTCACTGACACGTCTGGCTGGGCCCCAGTGCCTCTTCCTCCAGCCAGACATCGTCGTTTCCCTGCTGTGGTCCTCCTTGTTGTGTTGCTGCAGTTACCATTGCTGAGGCTGCAGTGTGCTTGTGGAGCCTCCGGGGACACTCTTTCACCATATGCCCTGGATCCTCGCAGATGTAACACTTCCTGTTCCCTCTAGGAGGCTTCGCTTTCACTGTTGTCGGTGCTAGGGCTCTGGCTGCTGACTGAGCCCTTGCACTTCCAACCTCCATAGGTTCCACCTCTCCTCCTGGCGGAGGCGTGGATTGCGCACGCGCTGCTTCTCTGGGAAGGAAGGAGGAGCCCCTGGCTGGTTCGCGCCCTCCACGCCCTTCGTCCCTGCTCCACGGACGTTCTTCCAGCCGCACCCCCACGGCTAGCGCCCTCTGAACGATCTCCTGCATGGTCCGGGGTCTCTCCCCCCTCGCAATTTCATCTTTAACAGAGCCGTGCAATCCCTCCCAAAACAGGTCTCTTACAGGAGCCGAATCCCTGTCCCATTCCAGAGCACTGACCAAAGCGAAAAAGCGGGCATGATACTGCCTTACGCTGGCCCTCCCTTGTTTCAGTCCATGTATCTGCTGCCGAGCAAGATCCACGTCAATGCTTGATAAAAAACACCCATCCATCGCTTTAATAAAGGCATCCGCATTTTGGAGCGCCGGATCCTTATCCCTCCACCAATTGCGCAGCCATGCTTTAGCTTCCCCATGCAAATGGGACATGATGAACCCCACTTTCTCTTGCTCATCTCTAAAGTCTTTTTTCAGCAGTTCCAGTGCGCACATTACATCTGCTCTAAAGTTGGGGTACTGCTGCAGGTTCCCATCGAAGTGAGAGACCAGACCGCCTGTTCGTCTCGCCAACCCAATTCCCTCCTGTTTGGGTGTCAGTTGCCCTTGCTTCGTAAGCATGTCCAACCTGACCTGGAGATCCCTGCAGGCGGCAGCTGCCTCCTCCTCTCTCTTCCTGGATGCGAGAGCCTCGGCATTCAGTTGTGACACTGCTTTTCTGAGTTCCTCTATCTGCTGCTGTCAGGGCTGCCACTCAGTCCCAGCTCACATAGGACCACGTTAGCCAGCGTTCAGATTAAAAGAGTCTTTATTGGATTACAGCTTCCATTTCCAAACTGCAATATGCAGCCCTACTTCTTCTAGGTCAGACCGGCGAAGACCCGTCTGAGTCTCCGCCTCTAGCACACCAGCTTAATACCCTAGCCTTGCTCCACCTCCTGCGCCTTTCCCTCCGTCTCTGGGTCCTTCTGCCCCCTGGGGTCTCCTTTTTCCTACTCTCTTCTGACGCGGACCCCCCTGACCCTTCCGCCTCCTTGCGGCGGGCTTTGGGACCTGGTTCACTCTCTGGGCTGCTTACTGCGCCAGCTTCCGCTACATTTGAACTTGGCGCGCGCGCCCAACTCTCAACCTTCCTCTTGATCGTTTCGTCGCTCCCCGAGGTGGGCGTGACTACTCCTGACTCATGCCCTCCCTCCTTCTGAAAGCCTCCGGAACCCGATATCTGGTCCCCTTTCTCCCCGCTGTTCCCGTCTGGGTACGTGGGTCCCGATCTCCAACTGCTGCTCTCTGATTCCTCTCTGGACCCTTCTTCCTGGGGTGTCCCCCTGCTTTCCCCCCTTGCTCTGACTGCTGGCGCTCCCTTCTGGGAATCCTCGGACTCACTGGATAAGCTCGGCGATCTCGGTTCGTCATCCCCACTCATCTTTCCTTCGTATTCCTCCCCCTCGCTCTCTGTCTCCTCCCTTCTCTGCGTCTCTGCTTCTGAACCCCTGACATCCATCCCCCCCTCGAAGCCCCCCCTTCCCCCCTCCCCACTTTCAAGGGTGGTTGCAGGGTGCTCCATCATCACAGGAGTGAATGCCGGATACAGTTCGCTCCTCGTTGCTGGCCGCCAACTGAAGACCTCCGAGTCTTCCTCCTCGCGTTCGTCAACGGTGAGCTGCTCCGCCTCCATTTCAGTGCCGCCGTGCTCGAAACCGAGATCCTCCCCGCACACGTCCATGTCAGTCTCTGCGTCGGTCGCTTGACCTGGCATCTCCAGCCACCTCCGGCGCCACTGCTCCTCTGGCCGATCGTCCCACCAATACGAGGTGTCGGACGCCGAACCCTCCGGTGACCCCTCTGGGGAATGTGTGCGCTGTGCGGGCTCCCCGTCCGAGTCGAAGCCATGGAACGTGCTGGAGGAAAGTGTGGGCGTGAACAACCAGTCGTCGAAGAAGCCTGCTGGCATGGGTCTGTGTGGGAAAAGGGCATGAAACTCGTCCTTGAGCAGGGGTTCCTCCAAAGCGTAGTCTGGCACCCAGCTATTAGCACTAGCCCGGGTGCCCTCTCTGGCTAGGAGGTATTCCACTCCGTCTTCCCCCCATCTGGAGTCCAAAATCTCCGTGACTTCGTTGATGGGGTCCTGCTGTGGCAATCTTCCCGCCTCCGACCGCTCCTGAGACGGACTCGGTGCTGTTCCTGGTTCCTGGAACCTGTGAGGTGTCCTGTAGGGAGTGAGCACCGACTTGTGGAACACCGGATGCATCCTGGAACCCTCCGGGAGCACCAGCCTGAAAGCTACTGGGTTGATCTGCGCTTCGACTTGGTATGGACCGAGTTGCTTGTGCCCCAACTTCTTTTTGGCTAACGATCTGGTCGGCACTGCGTGGGCTGCCAACCAGACCCAGTCTCCCACTCGGATCTCTTCGCCAACCCGCCTGTGCTTGTCCGCTTGCACCTTGTATGCGCGCTTCGCTAGCTCCAGCTGCCGTCGGAGTTGATCGTGGACCTCCTGCAACTCAGACGCGAAAGCGTCCGCCGTCTGCGGTTCCCCTTCCCCCACTCTGTCCAGTCCCGGGAAGGTTCTGGGATTCCTCCCATTGTTGGCGAAGAACGGTGTCACCCCCGTGGACACGTGCTTCGTGTTGTTGTAGGCGAACTCGGCGAGCGGCAGGTAATCCACCCACGTCGCAGGCTGTTGATTGGCATAGCATCTCAGGTACTGCTGCATGATGGCATTGACCCTCTCCGCTTGCCCGTTGGTCTGCGGGTGTCTCGCTGATGTCAGGTTGATTTTGACGTTCAGGAAGCCCATCAGCTTCTGCCAGAAATTCGAGATGAACTGGCGACCGCGGTCGGACAGTATAGACCGCGGCAGCCCGTGCACTTTGAACACGTGATCTATGAACAGTTTGGCTGTTTGTTCTGCCGTGGCCACCTTCGCACACGGTATGAAGTGTGCCATCTTGGTGAACAAGTCCACCACCACTAGTACAGCCGTCTTGCCTCTCGAGCTGGGTAGATCCGTGACAAAGTCCAGGGCCACCCTCTCCCACGGTTCAAACGGCGTTTGCAGCGGTTCGAGCAGTCCCGCCGGTGGTTTGTGCACCGGCTTGGCCCTCTGGCAGGTGTCGCACCTCGCGACGTAGTCCGCGACTTCCCCTCTCAGTCTGGGCCACCAAAAGTCCCTTGCGACTAATTCCACCGTTTTTTCCGTGCCAAAGTGCCCGGCCGTGGGTGCGTCGTGCAACTGCTGCAGTACCTTGGCGCGAAGTTCATCTCCCGGCACGTAGATGGCCCCTTTACGTAAGAGCAAGCCGTCCCGTATCTGGAACTCGTCTCTCTTCGCCGTGCCCTTGTGCACCTCGGCCATCTTCGCCTGCGCGAATGAGTCGTCCTGCAACGCCCGCCGCACCGCATCCAGGTCAACTGTGGCTGAAGCGCACGCCCACGCTGTTGGCGCGAAGATGTGCATGGCTGCCGCTGGCGTCGCCTCTTCGAGGTATTGCGGTTTTCGGGACAGTGCATCCGCCATGATGTTGGTGTCGCCTGGGACGTACTCTATTCGGAAATCGAAGTCAGCAAAGAACTCCGCCCAACGTATCTGCCTCTGGTTCAGGAACTTCGCCATGCGCCAGTGCCCCAGATTCTTGTGGTCCGTGCAGACCTGCACCGTGTGCTTGGCGCCGATCAGGAAGTGCCTCCACGCCTTGAAGGCTGCATGAATGGCAAGCAACTCCCTGTCCCAGATGGTGTAGTTCTGCTCCGACTTGCTGAGCTTTCTGGAGTAGAACGCTCCCGGTCTCCAGACCCCCTGTGGGTCCCTCTGCAGCAGGACAGCTCCCACTGCTCTATCGGACGCGTCTGTCTCTACCCGCATCGGTCTGCTGGGGTCGATATGCAGCAGTTGCTCCTCTGACGCGAAGAGACGCTTGAGTGCCTGAAAGGACTGCTCTGCCTGCTCCATCCAGACGAATTTCTTTTTCTTGGAGCTTAGCGTGTCCGTAATAGCCGCCGTCTGCATCGCGAACCCTTTGATAAACTTGCGATAGAAGTTGGCGAAGCCGACAAACCGCTGGACCTCCTTCCGGTTGCGCGGGCTCTTCCAATCCAACACCGCTCGCACCTTGGCGCTGTCCATGGCTAGCCCCTTGTCCGACAACTTGTAACCCAAGAAATCCACCTCCGTCGTGTCGAACTGGCACTTCTCCAGTTTGGCGTACAGTCTATGCTGCTGCAACCTCTCCAGCACCTCCCGAACGTCTTGGTCATGCGCTTGCTGCGACTCGGAGAATATCAGGATGTCATCCAGAAAGCAGACGCACTTCTTGTAGAGGAGTCCCGCCAACACATGATGCATGAAAGCTTGAAAACAGTGAGAACCGTTTTGCAATCCGAACGGCATCACTCTGTACTCATAGGTGCCCAGAGGCGTGAACATGGCTGTCTTCCACTCATCGCCCTCCCTCATGCGGATGAGATTGTACGCCCCTCGCAGGTCCAACTTGGTAAACACGCGTCCCTTGCGCACCGTCGCCAGTAGGTCGTCAATCCTGGGCATGGGGAAATCAGAGGGCTTGGTCATCTTGTTCAAGAGGCGAAAATCCACCACCAGCCTCTTTTGGGGCGTGTCCTTCTTCTTCACAAAGAAAACAGGACTGCCCCCTACTGCCCTGGACTCCCGGATGAAACCGCGCTCCAAATTGTGATCTATGAACTGTTTGAGTTCCTGTAGTTCATCCTCAGACATGGAATACAGCCTCCCCTTCGGTAGCGTCGCCCCTGGTAGGAGGTCAATCTTGCAGTCATATTGCCTGTGCGGTGGTAACTTGTCTGCCTCCTTCTCGCAGAAGACCTCCAGAAAGTCTGCGTATTTGTGGGGGACTGCTTGCAACGTTCCCAACTGCAGTTGTGATTCCTCCTCCTCTCCCTCCTGTCCGGGCAGGATGCAGTGTTCTGCGCAGTAAGAGGAGCCGAAGATCAGCTGTCGCTGGTACCAAGCCAGTGTCGGACTGTGCCTGTCCAGCCAACTCATGCCCAACACAATTGGTG
>NW_027670096.1:0-50178 GCF_964188305.1 Podarcis bocagei
CAGAATTAGCTCTCCACTTCTGAACTTGCGGAAAAACTTTTTTTTGAAAAAATCCCTAAGCCGCGCGGTCACAATTTCAGCAAAATTCTGACGTTCTGCAATTCACTCAAAAATGGTGCCAAAGTGTTGCAAAAGATCCCCTGAGAGGTTTTTCGGTGGAAACAGATGGGTTTTTATCATGGAAACAGAATGAGCCCTCGAAGTCTGAACAACTTTTTTTTGAAAAAATCCCTAAGCCGCGCGGTCACAATTTCAGCAAAAATCTGACGTTCTGCAATTCACTCAAAAATGGTGCCAAAGTGTTGCAAACGATCCCCTGACAGGTTTTTTGGTGGAAACAGATGGGTTTTTATCATGGAAACAGAATGAGCCCTCGAGGTCTGAACAACTTTTTTTTGAAAAAATCCCTAAGCCGCGCGGTCACAATTTCAGCAAAAATCTGACGTTCTGCAATTCACTCAAAAATGGTGCCGAAGTGTTGCAAAAGATCCCCTGAGAGGTTTTTCGGTGGAAACAGATGGGTTTTTATCATGGAAACAGGATGAGCCCTCGAGGTCTGAACAACTTTTTTTTGAAAAAATCCCTAAGCCGCGCGGTCACAATTTCAGCAAAAATCTGACGTTCTGCAATTCACTCAAAAATGGTGCCAAAGTGTTGCAAACGATCCCCTGACAGGTTTTTCGGTGGAAACAGATGGGTTTTTATCATGGAAACAGAATGAGCCCTCGAGGTCTGAACAACTTTTTTTTGAAAAAATCCCTAAGCCGCGCGGTCACAATTTCAGCAAAAATCTGACTTTCTGCAATTCACTCAAAAATGGTGCCAAAGTGTTGCAAACGATCCCCTGACAGGTTTTTCGGTGGAAACAGATCGGTTTTTATCATTGAAACAGAATGAGCCCTCGAGGTCTGAACACTTTTTTTTGAAAAAATCCCTAAGCCGCACGGTCACAATTTCAGCAAAAATCTGACGTTCTGCAATTCACTCAAAAATGGTGCCAAAGTGTTGCAAACGATCCCCTGACAGGTTTTTCGGTGGAAACAGATGGGTTTTTATCATGGAAACAGAATGAGCCCTCGAGGTCTGAACAACTTTTTTCAAAAAAAAATACCTAAGCCGCGTGGTCACAATTTCAGCAAAAATCTGACGTTCTGCAATTCACTCAAAAATGGTGCCAAAGTGTTGCAAACGATCCCCTGACAGTTTTTCTGTGGAAACAGATGGGTTTTTATCATGGAAACAGAATGAGCCCTCGAGGTCTGAACAACTTTTTTTTGAAAAAATCCCTAAGCCGCGCGGTCACAATTTCAGCAAAAATCTGACGTTCTGCAATTCACTCAAAAATGGTGCCAAAGTGTTGCAAACGATCCCCTGACAGGTTTTTCGGTGGAAACAGATGGGTTTTTATCATGGAAACAGAATGAGCCCTCGAGGTCTGAACAACTTTTTTTTGAAAAAATCCCTAAGCCGCGCGGTCACAATTGCAGCAAAAATCTGACTTTCTGCAATTCACTCAAAAATGGTGCCAAAGTGTTGGAAACGATCCCCTGACAGGTTTTTCGGTGGAAACAGATGGGTTTTTATCATGGAAACAGAATGAGCCCTCGAGGTCTGAACACTTTTTTTTGAAAAAATCCCTAAGCCGCGCGGTCACAATTTCAGCAAAAATCTGACGTTCTGCAATTCACTCAAAAATGGTGCCAAAGTGTTGCAAACGATCCCCTGACAGGTTTTTCGGTGGAAACAGATGGGTTTTTATCATGGAAACAGAATGAGCCCTCGAGGTCTGAACAACTTTTTTCAAAAAAAAATACCTAAGCCGCGTGGTCACAATTTCAGCAAAAATCTGACGTTCTGCAATTCACTCAAAAATGGTGCCAAAGTGTTGCAAACGATCCCCTGACAGTTTTTCGGTGGAAACAGATGGGTTTTTATCATGGAAACAGAATGAGCCCTCGAGGTCTGAACAACTTTTTTTTGAAAAAATCCCTAAGCCGCGCGGTCACAATTTCAGCAAAAATCTGACGTTCTGCAATTCACTCAAAAATGGTGCCAAAGTGTTGCAAACGATCCCCTGACAGGTTTTTCGGTGGAAACAGATGGGTTTTTATCATTGAAACAGAATGAGCCCTCGAGGTCTGAACAACTTTTTTTTAAAAAAATACCTAAGCCGCGCGGTCACAATTTCAGCAAAAATCTGACGTTCTGCAATTCATTCAAAAATGGTGCCAAAGTGTTGCAAACGATCCCCTGAGAGGTTTTTCGGTGGAAACAGATGGATTTTTATCATTGGAAACAGAATTAGCTCTCCACTTCTGAACTTGCGGAAAAACTTTTTTTTGGAAAAATCCCTAAGCCGCGCGGTCACAATTTCAGCAAAAATCTGACGTTCTGCAATTCACTCAAAAATGGTGCCAAAGTGTTGCAAACGATCCCCTGACAGGTTTTTCGGTGGAAACAGATGGGTTTTTTTCATTGAAACAGAATGAGCCCTCGAGGTCTGAACAACTTTTTTTTAAAAAAATACCTAAGCCGCGCGGTCACAATTTCAGCAAAAATATGACGTTCTGCAGTTCATTCAAAAATGGTGCCAAAGTGTTGCAAACGATCCCCTGAGAGGTTTTTCGGTGGAAACAGATGGATTTTTATCATTGGAAACAGAATTAGCTCTCCACTTCTGAACTTGCGGAAAAACTTTTTTTGAAAAAATCCCTAAGCCGCGCGGTCACAATTTCAGCAAAATTCTGAAGTTCTGCAATTCACTCAAAAATGGTGCCAAAGTGTTGCAAACGATCCCCTGACAGGTTTTTCGGTGGAAACAGATGGGTTTTTATCATGGAAACAGAATGAGCCCTCGAGGTCTGAACAACTTTTTTTTGAAAAAATCCCTAAGCCGCGCGGTCACAATTTCAGGAAAAATCTGACGTTCTGCAATTCACTCAAAAATGGTGCCAAAGTGTTGCAAACGATCCCCTGACAGGTTTTTCGGTGGAAACAGATGGGTTTTTATCATGGAAACAAAATGAGCCCTCGAGGTCTGAACAACTTTTTTCAAAAATAATACCTAAGCCGCGTGGTCACAATTTCAGCAAAAATCTGACGTTCTGCAATTCACTCAAAAATGGTGCCAAAGTGTTGCAAACGATCCCCTGACAGTTTTTCGGTGGAAACAGATGGGTTTTTATCATGGAAACAGAATGAGCCCTCGAGGTCTGAACAACTTTTTTTTGAAAAAATCCCTAAGCCGCGCGGTCACAATTTCAGCAAAAATCTGACGTTCTGCAATTCACTCAAAAATGGTGCCAAAGTGTTGCAAACGATCCCCTGACAGGTTTTTCGGTGGAAACAGATGGGTTTTTATCATGGAAACAGAATGAGCCCTCGAGGTCTGAACAACTTTTTTTTGAAAAAATCCCTAAGCCGCGCGGTCACAATTTCAGCAAAAATCTGACTTTCTGCAATTCATTCAAAAATGGTGCCAAAGTGTTGCAAACGATCACCTGAGAGGTTTTTCGGTGGAAACAGATGGATTTTTATCATTGGAAAGAGAATTAGCTATCCACTTCTGAACTTGCGGAAAAACTTTTTTTTGAAAAAATCCCTAAGCCGCGTGGTCACAATTTCAGCAAAAATCTGACGTTCAGCAATTCAATCAAAAATGGTGCCAAAGTGTTGCAAACGATCCCCTGACAGGTTTTTCGGTGGAAACAGATGGGTTTTTATCATGGAAACAGAATGAGCCCTCGAGGTCTGAACAACTTTTTTTTGAAAAAATCCCTAAGCCGCGCGGTCACAATTTCAACAAAAATCTGACGTTCTGCAATTCACTCAAAAATGGTGCCAAAGTGTTGCAAACGATCCCCTGACAGGTTTTTTGGTGGAAACAGATGGGTTTTTATCATTGAAACAGAATGAGCCCTCGAGGTCTGAACACTTTTTTTAAAAAAAATCCCTAAGCCGCGCGGTCACAATTTCAGCAAAAATCTGACGTTCTGCAATTCATTCAAAAATGGTGCCAAAGTGTTACAAACGATCCCCTGACAGGTTTTTCGGTGGAAAAAGATGGATTTTTATTATTGGAAACAGAATTAGTTCTCCACTTCTGAACTTGCGGAAAAACTTTTTTTTGAAAAAATCCCTAAGCCGTGCGGTCACAATTTCAGCAAAAATCTGACGTTCTGCAATTCACTCAAAAATGGTGCCAAAGTGTTGCAAAAGATCCCCTGAGAGGTTTTTCGGTGGAAATAGATGGGTTTTTATCATGGAAACAGAATGAGCCCTCGAGGTCTGAACAACTTTTTTTTGAAAAAATCCCTAAGCCGCGCGGTCACAATTTCAGCAAAAATCTGACGTTCTGCAATTCACTCAAAAATGGTGCCAAAGTGTTGCAAACGATCCCCTGACAGGTTTTTCGGTGGAAACAGATGGGTTTTTATCATGGAAACAGAATGAGCCCTCGAGGTCTGAACAACTTTTTTTTGAAACAATCCCTAAGCCGCGCGGTCACAATTTCAACAAAAATCTGACGTTCTGCAATTCACTCAAAAATGGTGCCAAAGTGTTGCAAACGATCCCCTGACAGGTTTTTCGGTGGAAACAGATGGGTTTTTATCATTGAAACAGAATAAGCCCTCGAGGTCTGAACACTTTTTTTTGAAAAAATGCCTAAGCCGCGCGGTCACAATTTCAGCAAAAATATGACGTTCTGCAATTCACTCAAAAATGGTGCCAAAGTGTTGCAAACGATCCCCTGACAGGTTTTTCGGTGGAAACAGATGGGTTTTTATCATGGAAACAGAATGAGCCCTCGAGGTCTGAACAACTTTTTTCAAAAAAAATACCTAAGCCGCGTGGTCACAATTTCAGCAAAAATCTGACGTTCTGCAATTCACTCAAAAATGGTGCCAAAGTGTTGCAAACGATCCCCTGACAGTTTTTCGGTGGAAACAGATGGGTTTTTATCATGGAAACAGAATGAGCCCTCGAGGTCTGAACAACTTTTTTTTGAAAATATCCCTAAGCCGCGCGGTCACAATTTCAGCCAAAATCTGACGTTCTGCAATTCACTCAAAAATGGTGCCAAAGTGTTGCAAACGATCCCCTGACAGGTTTTTCGGTGGAAACAGATGGGTTTTTATCATGGAAACAGAATGAGCCCTCGAGGTCTGAACAACTTTTTTTTGAAAATATCCCTAAGCCGCGCGGTCACAATTTCAACAAAAATCTGACGTTCTGCAATTCACTCAAAAATGGTGCCAAAGTGTTGCAAACGATCCCCTGACAGGTTTTTCGGTGGAAACAGATGGGTTTTTATCATTGAAACAGAATGAGCCCTCGAGGTCTGAACAACTTTTTTTTGAAAAAATCCCTAAGCCGCGCGGTCACAATTTCAGCAAAAATCTGACGTTCTGCAATTCACTCAAAAATGGTGCCAAAGTGTTGCAAACGATCCCCTGACAGGTTTTTCGGTGGAAACAGATGGGTTTTTTTCATTGAAACAGAATGAGCCCTCGAGGTCTGAACAACTTTTTTTAAAAAAAATACCTAAGCCGCGTGGTCACAATTTCAGCAAAAATCTGACGTTCTGCAGTTCATTCAAAAATGGTGCCAAAGTGTTGCAAACGATCCCCTGAGAGGTTTTTCTGTGGAAACAGATGGATTTTTATCATTGGAAACAGAATTAGCTCTCCACTTCTGAACTTGCGGAAAAACTTTTTTTAAAAAAAATACCTAAGCCGCGCGGTCACAATTTCAGCAAAAATCTGACGTTCTGCAATTCACTCAAAAATGGTGCCAAAGTGTTGCAAAAGATCCCCTGAGAGGTTTTTTGGTGGAAACAGATGGGTTTTTATCATGGAAACAGAATGAGCCCTCGAGGTCTGAACAACTTTTTTTTGAAAAAATCCCTAAGCCGCGCGGTCACAATTTCAGCAAAAATCTGACGTTCTGCAATTCACTCAAAAATGGTGCCAAAGTGTTGCAAACGATCCCCTGACAGGTTTTTTGGTGGAAACAGATGGGTTTTTATCATGGAAACAGAATGAGCCCTCGAGGTCTGAACAACTTTTTTTTGAAAAAAATCCCGAAGCCGCGCGGTCACAATTTCAGCAAAAATCTGACGTTCTGCAATTCACTCAAAAATGGTGCCAAAGTGTTGCAAACGATCCCCTGACAGATTTTTCGGTGGAAACAGATGGGTTTTTATCATTGAAACAGAATGAGCCCTCGAGGTCTGAACACTTTTTTTTGAAAAAATCCCTAAGCCGCGCGGTCACAATTTCAGCAAAAATCTGACTTTCTGCAATTCACTCAAAAATGGTGCCAAAGTGTTGCAAACGATCCCCTGACAGGTTTTTCGGTGGAAACAGATGGGTTTTTATCATGGAAACAGAATGAGCCCTCGAGGTCTGAACAACTTTTTTCAAAAAAAAATCCCTAAGCCGCGTGGTCACAATTTCAGCAAAAATCTGACGTTCTGCAATTCACTCAAAAATGGTGCCAAAGTGTTGCAAACGATCCCCTGACAGGTTTTTCGGTGGAAACAGATGGGTTTTTATCATTGAAACAGAATGAGCCCTCGAGGTCTGAACAACTTTTTTTTAAAAAAATACCTAAGCCGCGCGGTCACAATTTCAGCAAAAATCTGACGTTCTGCAATTCATTCAAAAATGGTGCCAAAGTGTTGCAAACGATCCCCTGAGAGGTTTTTCGGTGGAAACAGATGGATTTTTATCATTGGAAAGAGAATTAGCTCTCCACTTCTGAACTTGCTGAAAAACTTTTTTTTGAAAAAATCCCTAAGCCGCGCGGTCACAATTTCAGCAAAAATCTGACGTTCTGCAATTCACTCAAAAATGGTGCCAAAGTGTTGCAAACGATCCCCTGACAGGTTTTTCGGTGGAAACAGATGGGTTTTTTTCATTGAAACAGAATGAGCCCTCGAGGTCTGAACAACTTTTTTTAAAAAAAATACCTAAGCCGCGTGGTCACAATTTCAGCAAAAATCTGACGTTCTGCAGTTCATTCAAAAATGGTGCCAAAGTGTTGCAAACGATCCCCTGAGAGGTTTTTCGGTGGAAACAGATGGATTTTTATCATTGGAAACAGAATTAGCTCTCCACTTCTGAACTTGCGGAAAAACTTTTTTTTGAAAAAATCCCTAAGCCGCGCGGTCACAATTTCAGCAAAATTCTGACGTTCTGCAATTCACTCAAAAATGGTGCCAAAGTGTTGCAAAAGATCCCCTGAGAGGTTTTTCGGTGGAAACAGATGGGTTTTTATCATGGAAACAGAATGAGCCCTCGAAGTCTGAACAACTTTTTTTTGAAAAAATCCCTAAGCCGCGCGGTCACAATTTCAGCAAAAATCTGACGTTCTGCAATTCACTCAAAAATGGTGCCAAAGTGTTGCAAACGATCCCCTGACAGGTTTTTTGGTGGAAACAGATGGGTTTTTATCATGGAAACAGAATGAGCCCTCGAGGTCTGAACAACTTTTTTTTGAAAAAATCCCTAAGCCGCGCGGTCACAATTTCAGCAAAAATCTGACGTTCTGCAATTCACTCAAAAATGGTGCCGAAGTGTTGCAAAAGATCCCCTGAGAGGTTTTTCGGTGGAAACAGATGGGTTTTTATCATGGAAACAGAATGAGCCCTCGAGGTCTGAACAACTTTTTTTTGAAAAAATCCCTAAGCCGCGCGGTCACAATTTCAGCAAAAATCTGACGTTCTGCAATTCACTCAAAAATGGTGCCAAAGTGTTGCAAACGATCCCCTGACAGGTTTTTCGGTGGAAACAGATGGGTTTTTATCATGGAAACAGAATGAGCCCTCGAGGTCTGAACAACTTTTTTTTGAAAAAATCCCTAAGCCGCGCGGTCACAATTTCAGCAAAAATCTGACTTTCTGCAATTCACTCAAAAATGGTGCCAAAGTGTTGCAAACGATCCCCTGACAGGTTTTTCGGTGGAAACAGATCGGTTTTTATCATTGAAACAGAATGAGCCCTCGAGGTCTGAACACTTTTTTTTGAAAAAATCCCTAAGCCGCACGGTCACAATTTCAGCAAAAATCTGACGTTCTGCAATTCACTCAAAAATGGTGCCAAAGTGTTGCAAACGATCCCCTGACAGGTTTTTCGGTGGAAACAGATGGGTTTTTATCATGGAAACAGAATGAGCCCTCGAGGTCTGAACAACTTTTTTCAAAAAAAAATACCTAAGCCGCGTGGTCACAATTTCAGCAAAAATCTGACGTTCTGCAATTCACTCAAAAATGGTGCCAAAGTGTTGCAAACGATCCCCTGACAGTTTTTCTGTGGAAACAGATGGGTTTTTATCATGGAAACAGAATGAGCCCTCGAGGTCTGAACAACTTTTTTTTGAAAAAATCCCTAAGCCGCGCGGTCACAATTTCAGCAAAAATCTGACGTTCTGCAATTCACTCAAAAATGGTGCCAAAGTGTTGCAAACGATCCCCTGACAGGTTTTTCGGTGGAAACAGATGGGTTTTTATCATGGAAACAGAATGAGCCCTCGAGGTCTGAACAACTTTTTTTTGAAAAAATCCCTAAGCCGCGCGGTCACAATTGCAGCAAAAATCTGACTTTCTGCAATTCACTCAAAAATGGTGCCAAAGTGTTGGAAACGATCCCCTGACAGGTTTTTCGGTGGAAACAGATGGGTTTTTATCATGGAAACAGAATGAGCCCTCGAGGTCTGAACACTTTTTTTTGAAAAAATCCCTAAGCCGCGCGGTCACAATTTCAGCAAAAATCTGACGTTCTGCAATTCACTCAAAAATGGTGCCAAAGTGTTGCAAACGATCCCCTGACAGGTTTTTCGGTGGAAACAGATGGGTTTTTATCATGGAAACAGAATGAGCCCTCGAGGTCTGAACAACTTTTTTCAAAAAAAAATACCTAAGCCGCGTGGTCACAATTTCAGCAAAAATCTGACGTTCTGCAATTCACTCAAAAATGGTGCCAAAGTGTTGCAAACGATCCCCTGACAGTTTTTCGGTGGAAACAGATGGGTTTTTATCATGGAAACAGAATGAGCCCTCGAGGTCTGAACAACTTTTTTTTGAAAAAATCCCTAAGCCGCGCGGTCACAATTTCAGCAAAAATCTGACGTTCTGCAATTCACTCAAAAATGGTGCCAAAGTGTTGCAAACGATCCCCTGACAGGTTTTTCGGTGGAAACAGATGGGTTTTTATCATTGAAACAGAATGAGCCCTCGAGGTCTGAACAACTTTTTTTTAAAAAAATACCTAAGCCGCGCGGTCACAATTTCAGCAAAAATCTGACGTTCTGCAATTCATTCAAAAATGGTGCCAAAGTGTTGCAAACGATCCCCTGAGAGGTTTTTCGGTGGAAACAGATGGATTTTTATCATTGGAAACAGAATTAGCTCTCCACTTCTGAACTTGCGGAAAAACTTTTTTTTGGAAAAATCCCTAAGCCGCGCGGTCACAATTTCAGCAAAAATCTGACGTTCTGCAATTCACTCAAAAATGGTGCCAAAGTGTTGCAAACGATCCCCTGACAGGTTTTTCGGTGGAAACAGATGGGTTTTTTTCATTGAAACAGAATGAGCCCTCGAGGTCTGAACAACTTTTTTTTAAAAAAATACCTAAGCCGCGCGGTCACAATTTCAGCAAAAATCTGACGTTCTGCAGTTCATTCAAAAATGGTGCCAAAGTGTTGCAAACGATCCCCTGAGAGGTTTTTCGGTGGAAACAGATGGATTTTTATCATTGGAAACAGAATTAGCTCTCCACTTCTGAACTTGCGGAAAAACTTTTTTTGAAAAAATCCCTAAGCCGCGCGGTCACAATTTCAGCAAAATTCTGAAGTTCTGCAATTCACTCAAAAATGGTGCCAAAGTGTTGCAAACGATCCCCTGACAGGTTTTTCGGTGGAAACAGATGGGTTTTTATCATGGAAACAGAATGAGCCCTCGAGGTCTGAACAACTTTTTTTTGAAAAAATCCCTAAGCCGCGCGGTCACAATTTCAGCAAAAATCTGACGTTCTGCAATTCACTCAAAAATGGTGCCAAAGTGTTGCAAACGATCCCCTGACAGGTTTTTCGGTGGAAACAGATGGGTTTTTATCATTGAAACAGAATGAGCCCTCGAGGTCTGAACAACTTTTTTTTAAAAAAATACCTAAGCCGCGCGGTCACAATTTCAGCAAAAATCTGACGTTCTGCAATTCATTCAAAAATGGTGCCAAAGTGTTGCAAACGATCCCCTGAGAGGTTTTTCGGTGGAAACAGATGGATTTTTATCATTGGAAACAGAATTAGCTCTCCACTTCTGAACTTGCGGAAAAACTTTTTTTTGGAAAAATCCCTAAGCCGCGCGGTCACAATTTCAGCAAAAATCTGACGTTCTGCAATTCACTCAAAAATGGTGCCAAAGTGTTGCAAACGATCCCCTGACAGGTTTTTCGGTGGAAACAGATGGGTTTTTTTCATTGAAACAGAATGAGCCCTCGAGGTCTGAACAACTTTTTTTTAAAAAAATACCTAAGCCGCGCGGTCACAATTTCAGCAAAAATCTGACGTTCTGCAGTTCATTCAAAAATGGTGCCAAAGTGTTGCAAACGATCCCCTGAGAGGTTTTTCGGTGGAAACAGATGGATTTTTATCATTGGAAACAGAATTAGCTCTCCACTTCTGAACTTGCGGAAAAACTTTTTTTGAAAAAATCCCTAAGCCGCGCGGTCACAATTTCAGCAAAATTCTGAAGTTCTGCAATTCACTCAAAAATGGTGCCAAAGTGTTGCAAACGATCCCCTGACAGGTTTTTCGGTGGAAACAGATGGGTTTTTATCATGGAAACAGAATGAGCCCTCGAGGTCTGAACAACTTTTTTTTGAAAAAATCCCTAAGCCGCGCGGTCACAATTTCAGGAAAAATCTGACGTTCTGCAATTCACTCAAAAATGGTGCCAAAGTGTTGCAAACGATCCCCTGACAGGTTTTTCGGTGGAAACAGATGGGTTTTTATCATGGAAACAAAATGAGCCCTCGAGGTCTGAACAACTTTTTTCAAAAATAATACCTAAGCCGCGTGGTCACAATTTCAGCAAAAATCTGACGTTCTGCAATTCACTCAAAAATGGTGCCAAAGTGTTGCAAACGATCCCCTGACAGTTTTTCGGTGGAAACAGATGGGTTTTTATCATGGAAACAGAATGAGCCCTCGAGGTCTGAACAACTTTTTTTTGAAAATATCCCTAAGCCGCGCGGTCACAATTTCAGCAAAAATCTGACGTTCTGCAATTCACTCAAAAATGGTGCCAAAGTGTTGCAAACAATCCCCTGACAGGTTTTTCGGTGGAAACAGATGGGTTTTTATCATTGAAACAAAATGAGCCCTCGAGGTCTGAACAACTTTTTTTGAAAAAATCCCGAAGCCGCGCGGTCACAATTTCAGCAAAAATCTGAAGTTCTGCAATTCACTTAAAAATGGTGCCAAAGTGTTGCAAACGATCCCCTGACAGGTTTTTCGGTGGAAACAGATGGGTTTTTATCATGGAAACAGAATGAGCCCTCGAGGTCTGAACAACTTTTTTTTGAAAAAATCCCTAAGCCGCGCGGTCACAATTTCAGCAAAAATCTGACGTTCTGCAATTCACTCAAAAATGGTGCCAAAGTGTTGCAAACGATCCCCTGACAGGTTTTTCGGTGGAAAGAGATGGGTTTTTATCATGGAAACAGAATGAGCCCTCGAGGTCTGAATACTTTTTTTTGAAAAAATCCCTAAGCCGCGCGGTCACAATTTCAGCAAAAATCTGACGTTCTGCAATTCACTCAAAAATGGTGCCAAAGTGTTGCAAACGATCCCCTGAAAGGTTTTTCGGTGGAAACAGATGGGTTTTTATCATGGAAACAGAATGAGCCCTCGAGGTCTGAACAACTTTTTTCAAAAAAAATACCTAAGCCGCGCGGTCACAATTTCAGCAAAAATCTGACGTTCTGCAATTCACTCAAAAATGGTGCCAAAGTGTTGGAAACGATCCCCTGACAGGTTTTTCGGTGGAAAGAGATGGGTTTTTATCATGGAAACAGAATGAGCCCTCGAGGTCTGAACACTTTTTTTTGAAAAAATCCCTAAGCCGCGCGGTCACAATTTCAGCAAAAATCTGACGTTCTGCAATTCACTCAAAAATGGTGCCAAAGTGTTGCAAACGATCCCCTGAGAGGTTTTTCGGTGGAAACAGATGGATTTTTATCATTGGAAACAGAATTAGCTCTCCACTTCTGAACTTGCGGAAAAACTTTTTTTTGAAAAAATCCCTAAGCCGCGCGGTCACAATTTCAGCAAAATTCTGACGTTCTGCAATTCACTCAAAAATGGTGCCAAAGTGTTGCAAACGATCCCCTGACAGGTTTTTCGGTGGAAAGAGATGGGTTTTTATCATGGAAACAGAATGAGCCCTCGAGGTCTGAATACTTTTTTTTGAAAAAATCCCTAAGCCGCGCGGTCACAATTTCAGCAAAAATCTGACGTTCTGCAATTCACTCAAAAATGGTGCCAAAGTGTTGCAAACGATCCCCTGAAAGGTTTTTCGGTGGAAACAGATGGGTTTTTATCATGGAAACAGAATGAGCCCTCGAGGTCTGAACAACTTTTTTCAAAAAAAATACCTAAGCCGCGCGGTCACAATTTCAGCAAAAATCTGACGTTCTGCAATTCACTCAAAAATGGTGCCAAAGTGTTGGAAACGATCCCCTGACAGGTTTTTCGGTGGAAAGAGATGGGTTTTTATCATGGAAACAGAATGAGCCCTCGAGGTCTGAACACTTTTTTTTGAAAAAATCCCTAAGCCGCGCGGTCACAATTTCAGCAAAAATCTGACGTTCTGCAATTCACTCAAAAATGGTGCCAAAGTGTTGCAAACGATCCCCTGAGAGGTTTTTCGGTGGAAACAGATGGATTTTTATCATTGGAAACAGAATTAACTCTCCACTTCTGAACTTGCGGAAAAACTTTTTTTTGAAAAAATCCCTAAGCCGCGCGGTCACAATTTCAGCAAAATTCTGACGTTCTGCAATTCACTCAAAAATGTTGCCAAAGTGTTGGAAACGATCCCCTGACAGGTTTTTCGGTGGAAACAGATGGGTTTTTATCATGGAAACAGAATGAGCCCTCGAGGTCTGAACACTTTTTTTTGAAAAAATCCCTAAGCCGCGCGGTCACAATTTCAGCAAAAATCTGACGTTCTGCAATTCACTCAAAAATGGTGCCAAAGTGTTGCAAACGATCCCCTGAGAGGTTTTTCGGTGGAAACAGATGGATTTTTATCATTGGAAACAGAATTAGCTCTCCACTTCTGAACTTGCGGAAAAACTTTTTTTTGAAAAAATCCCTAAGCCGCGCGGTCACAATTTCAGCAAAATTCTGACGTTCTGCAATTCACTCAAAAATGGTGCCAAAGTGTTGCAAACAATCCCCTGACAGGTTTTTCGGTGGAAACAGATGGGTTTTTATCATTGAAACAGAATGAGCCCTCGAGGTCTGAACAACTTTTTTTTGAAAATATCCCTAAGCCGCGCGGTCACAATTTCAGCAAAAATCTGAAGTTCTGCAATTCACTTAAAAATGGTGCCAAAGTGTTGCAAACGATCCCCTGACAGGTTTTTGGGTGGAAACAGATGGGTTTTTATCATGGAAACAGAATGAGCCCTCGAGGTCTGAATACTTTTTTTTGAAAAAATCCCTAAGCCGCGCGGTCACAATTTCAGCAAAAATCTGACGTTCTGCAATTCACTCAAAAATGGTGCCAAAGTGTTGCAAACGATCCCCTGAAAGGTTTTTCGGTGGAAACAGATGGGTTTTTATCATGGAAACAGAATGAGCCCTCGAGGTCTGAACAACTTTTTTCAAAAAAAATACCTAAGCCGCGCGGTCACAATTTCAGCAAAAATCTGACGTTCTGCAATTCACTCAAAAATGGTGCCAAAGTGTTGGAAACGATCCCCTGACAGGTTTTTCGGTGGAAACAGATGGGTTTTTATCATGGAAACAGAATGAGCCCTCGAGGTCTGAACACTTTTTTTTGAAAAAATCCCTAAGCCGCGCGGTCACAATTTCAGCAAAAATCTGACGTTCTGCAATTCACTCAAAAATGGTGCCAAAGTGTTGCAAACGATCCCCTGAGAGGTTTTTCGGTGGAAACAGATGGATTTTTATCATTGGAAACAGAATTAGCTCTCCACTTCTGAACTTGCGGAAAAACTTTTTTTTGAAAAAATCCCTAAGCCGCGCGGTCACAATTTCAGCAAAATTCTGACGTTCTGCAATTCACTCAAAAATGGTGCCAAAGTGTTGGAAACGATCCCCTGACAGGTTTTTCGGTGGAAACAGATGGGTTTTTATCATGGAAACAGAATGAGCCCTCGAGGTCTGAACACTTTTTTTTGAAAAAATCCCTAAGCCGCGCGGTCACAATTTCAGCAAAAATCTGACGTTCTGCAATTCACTCAAAAATGGTGCCGAAGTGTTGCAAAAGATCCCCTGAGAGGTTTTTCGGTGGAAACAGATGCATTTTTATCATGGAAACAAAATGAGCCCTCGAGGTCTGAACAACTTTTTTTTGAAAAAATCCCTAAGCCGCGCGGTCACAATTTCAGCAAAAATCTGACGTTCTGCAATTCACTCAAAAATGGTGCCAAAGTGTTGCAAACGATCCCCTGACAGGTTTTTCGGTGGAAACAGATGGGTTTTTATCATGGAAACAGAATGAGCCCTCGAGGTCTGAACAACTTTTTTTTGAAAAAATCCCTAAGCCGCGCGATCAGAATTTCAGCAAAAATCTGACGTTCTGCAATTCATTCAAAAATGGTGCCAAAGTGTTGCAAACGATCCCCTGAGAGGTTTTTCGGTGGAAACAGATGGATTTTTATTATTGGAAACAGAATTGGTTCTCCACCTCTGAACTTGCGGAAAAACTTTTTTTTGAAAAAATCCCTAAGCCGTGCGGTCACAATTTCAGCAAAATTCTGACGTTCTGCAATTCACTCAAAAATGGTGCCAAAGTGTTGCAAATGATCCCCTGACAGGTTTTTGGGTGGAAACAGATGGGTTTTTATCATGGAAACAGAATGACCCCTCGAGGTCTGAACAACTTTTTTTTGAAAAAATCCCTAAGCCGCGCGGTCACAATTTCAGCAAAAATCTGACGTTCTGCAATTCACTCAAAAATGGTGCCAAAGTGCTGCAAACGATCCCCTGACAGGTTTTTCGGTGGAAACAGATGGGTTTTTATCATTGAAACAGAATGAGCCCTCGAGGTCTGAACACTTTTTTTTGAAAAAATCCCTAAGCCGCGCGGTCACAATTTCAAGAAAAATCTGACGTTCTGCAATTCACTCAAAAATGGTGCCGAAGTGTTGCAAACGATCCCCTGACAGGTTTTTCAGTGGAAACAGATGGGTTTTTATCATGGAAACAGAATGAGCCCTCGAGGTCTGAACAACTTTTTTTAAAAAAAATACCTAAGCCGCGTGGTCACAATTTCAGCAAAAATCTGACGTTCTGCAATTCACTCAAAAATGGTGCCGAAGTGTTGCAAAAGATCCCCTGAGAGGTTTTTCGGTGGAAACAGATGGGTTTTTATCATGGAAACAGAATGAGCCCTCGAGGTCTGAACAAGTGTTTTTTGAAAAAACCCCTAAGCCGCGCGGTCACAATTTGAGCAAAAATCTGACGTTCTGCAATTCACTCAAAAATGGTGCCAAAGTGTTGCAAACGATCCCCTGACAGGTTTTTCGGTGGAAACAGATGGGTTTTTATCATGGAAACAGAATGAGCCCTCGAGGTCTGAACAACTTTTTTTTGAAAAAATCCCTAAGCCGCGCGGTCACAATTGCAGCAAAAATCTGACTTTCTGCAATTCACTCAAAAATGGTGCCAAAGTGTTGGAAACGATCCCCTGACAGGTTTTTCGGTGGAAACAGATGGGTTTTTATCATGGAAACAGAATGAGCCCTCGAGGTCTGAACACTTTTTTTTGAAAAAATCCCTAAGCCGCGCGGTCACAATTTCAGCAAAAATCTGACGTTCTGCAATTCACTCAAAAATGGTGCCGAAGTGTTGCAAACGATCCCCTGACAGGTTTTTCAGTGGAAACAGATGGGTTTTTATCATGGAAACAGAATGAGCCCTCGAGGTCTGAACAACTTTTTTTTAAAAAAATACCTAAGCCGCGTGGTCACAATTTCAGCAAAAATCTGACGTTCTGCAATTCACTCAAAAATGGTGCCGAAGTGTTGCAAAAGATCCCCTGAGAGGTTTTTCGGTGGAAACAGATGGGTTTTTATCATGGAAACAGAATGAGCCCTCGAGGTCTGAACAAGTGTTTTTTGAAAAAACCCCTAAGCCGCGCGGTCACAATTTGAGCAAAAATCTGACGTTCTGCAATTCACTCAAAAATGGTGCCAAAGTGTTGCAAACGATCCCCTGACAGGTTTTTCGGTGGAAACAGATGGGTTTTTATCATGGAAACAGAATGAGCCCTCGAGGTCTGAACAACTTTTTTTTGAAAAAATCCCTAAGCCGCGCGGTCACAATTGCAGCAAAAATCTGACTTTCTGCAATTCACTCAAAAATGGTGCCAAAGTGTTGGCAACGATCCCCTGACAGGTTTTTCGGTGGAAACAGATGGGTTTTTATCATGGAAACAGAATGAGCCCTCGAGGTCTGAACACTTTTTTTTGAAAAAATCCCTAAGCCGCGCGGTCACAATTTCAGCAAAAATCTGACGTTCTGCAATTCACTCAAAAATGGTGCCAAAGTGTTGCAAACGATCCCCTGACAGGTTTTTCGGTGGAAACAGATGGGTTTTTATCATGGAAACAGAATGAGCCCTCGAGGTCTGAATAACTTTTTTCAAAAAAAAATACCTAAGCCGCGTGGTCACAATTTCAGCAAAAATCTGACGTTCTGCAATTCACTCAAAAATGGTGCCAAAGTGTTGCAAACGATCCCCTGACAGTTTTTCGGTGGAAACAGATGGGTTTTTATCATGGAAACAGAATGAGCCCTCGAGGTCTGAACAACTTTTTTTTGAAAAAATCCCTAAGCCGCGCGGTCACAATTTCAGCAAAAATCTGACGTTCTGCAATTCACTCAAAAATGGTGCCAAAGTGTTGCAAATGATCCCCTGACAGGTTTTTGGGTGGAAACAGATGGGTTTTTATCATGGAAACAGAATGACCCCTCGAGGTCTGAACAACTTTTTTTTGAAAAAATCCCTAAGCCGCGCGGTCACAATTTCAGCAAAAATCTGACGTTCTGCAATTCACTCAAAAATGGTGCCAAAGTGCTGCAAACGATCCCCTGACAGGTTTTTCGGTGGAAACAGATGGGTTTTTATCATTGAAACAGAATGAGCCCTCGAGGTCTGAACACTTTTTTTTGAAAAAATCCCTAAGCCGCGCGGTCACAATTTCAAGAAAAATCTGACGTTCTGCAATTCACTCAAAAATGGTGCCGAAGTGTTGCAAACGATCCCCTGACAGGTTTTTCAGTGGAAACAGATGGGTTTTTATCATGGAAACAGAATGAGCCCTCGAGGTCTGAACAACTTTTTTTTAAAAAAATACCTAAGCCGCGTGGTCACAATTTCAGCAAAAATCTGACGTTCTGCAATTCACTCAAAAATGGTGCCGAAGTGTTGCAAAAGATCCCCTGAGAGGTTTTTCGGTGGAAACAGATGGGTTTTTATCATGGAAACAGAATGAGCCCTCGAGGTCTGAACAAGTGTTTTTTGAAAAAACCCCTAAGCCGCGCGGTCACAATTTGAGCAAAAATCTGACGTTCTGCAATTCACTCAAAAATGGTGCCAAAGTGTTGCAAACGATCCCCTGACAGGTTTTTCGGTGGAAACAGATGGGTTTTTATCATGGAAACAGAATGAGCCCTCGAGGTCTGAACAACTTTTTTTTGAAAAAATCCCTAAGCCGCGCGGTCACAATTGCAGCAAAAATCTGACTTTCTGCAATTCACTCAAAAATGGTGCCAAAGTGTTGGAAACGATCCCCTGACAGGTTTTTCGGTGGAAACAGATGGGTTTTTATCATGGAAACAGAATGAGCCCTCGAGGTCTGAACACTTTTTTTTGAAAAAATCCCTAAGCCGCGCGGTCACAATTTCAGCAAAAATCTGACGTTCTGCAATTCACTCAAAAATGGTGCCGAAGTGTTGCAAACGATCCCCTGACAGGTTTTTCAGTGGAAACAGATGGGTTTTTATCATGGAAACAGAATGAGCCCTCGAGGTCTGAACAACTTTTTTTTAAAAAAATACCTAAGCCGCGTGGTCACAATTTCAGCAAAAATCTGACGTTCTGCAATTCACTCAAAAATGGTGCCGAAGTGTTGCAAAAGATCCCCTGAGAGGTTTTTCGGTGGAAACAGATGGGTTTTTATCATGGAAACAGAATGAGCCCTCGAGGTCTGAACAAGTGTTTTTTGAAAAAACCCCTAAGCCGCGCGGTCACAATTTGAGCAAAAATCTGACGTTCTGCAATTCACTCAAAAATGGTGCCAAAGTGTTGCAAACGATCCCCTGACAGGTTTTTCGGTGGAAACAGATGGGTTTTTATCATGGAAACAGAATGAGCCCTCGAGGTCTGAACAACTTTTTTTTGAAAAAATCCCTAAGCCGCGCGGTCACAATTGCAGCAAAAATCTGACTTTCTGCAATTCACTCAAAAATGGTGCCAAAGTGTTGGAAACGATCCCCTGACAGGTTTTTCGGTGGAAACAGATGGGTTTTTATCATGGAAACAGAATGAGCCCTCGAGGTCTGAACACTTTTTTTTGAAAAAATCCCTAAGCCGCGCGGTCACAATTTCAGCAAAAATCTGACGTTCTGCAATTCACTCAAAAATGGTGCCAAAGTGTTGCAAACGATCCCCTGACAGGTTTTTCGGTGGAAACAGATGGGTTTTTATCATGGAAACAGAATGAGCCCTCGAGGTCTGAATAACTTTTTTCAAAAAAAAATACCTAAGCCGCGTGGTCACAATTTCAGCAAAAATCTGACGTTCTGCAATTCACTCAAAAATGGTGCCAAAGTGTTGCAAACGATCCCCTGACAGTTTTTCGGTGGAAACAGATGGGTTTTTATCATGGAAACAGAATGAGCCCTCGAGGTCTGAACAACTTTTTTTTGAAAAAATCCCTAAGCCGCGCGGTCACAATTTCAGCAAAAATCTGACGTTCTGCAATTCACTCAAAAATGGTGCCAAAGTGTTGCAAACGATCCCCTGACAGGTTTTTCGGTGGAAACAGATGGGTTTTTATCATTGAAACAGAATGAGCCCTCGAGGTCTGAACAACTTTTTTTAAAAAAAATACCTAAGCCGCGCGGTCACAATTTCAGCAAAAATCTGACGTTCTGCAATTCATTCAAAAATTGTGCCAAAGTGTTGCAAACGATCCCCTGAGAGGTTTTTCGGTGGAAACAGATGGATTTTTATCATTGGAAACAGAATTAGCTCTCCACTTCTGAACTTGCGGAAAAACTTTTTTTTGAAAAAATCCCTAAGCCGCGCGGTCACAATTTCAGCAAAAATCTGACGTTCTGCAATTCACTCAAAAATGGTGCCAAAGTGTTGCAAACGATCCCCTGACAGGTTTTTCGGTGGAAACAGATGGTTTTTTTTCATTGAAACAGAATGAGCCCTCGAGGTCTGAACAACTTTTTTTAAAAAAAATACCTAAGCCGCGCGGTCACAATTTCAGCAAAAATCTGACGTTCTGCAGTTCATTCAAAAATGGTGCCAAAGTGTTGCAAACGATCCCCTGAGAGGTTTTTCGGTGGAAACAGATGGATTTTTATCATTGGAAACAGAATTAGCTCTCCACTTCTGAACTTGCGGAAAAACTTTTTTTTGAAAAAATCCCTAAGCCGCGCGGTCACAATTTCAGCAAAATTCTGAAGTTCTGCAATTCACTCAAAAATGGTGCCAAAGTGTTGCAAACGATCCCCTGACAGGTTTTTCGGTGGAAACAGATGGGTTTTTATCATGGAAACAGAATGAGCCCTCGAGGTCTGAACAACTTTTTTTTGAAAAAATCCCTAAGCCGCGCGGTCACAATTTCAGCAAAAATCTGACATTCTGCAATTCACTCAAAAATGGTGCCAAAGTGTTGCAAACGATCCCCTGACAGGTTTTTCGGTGGAAACAGATGGGTTTTTATCATTGAAACAGAATGAGCCCTCGAGGTCTGAACACTTTTTTTTGAAAAAATCCCTAAGCCGCGCGGTCACAATTTCAGCAAAAATCTGACGTTCTGCAATTCACTCAAAAATGGTGCCAAAGTGTTGCAAACGATCCCCTGACAGGTTTTTCGGTGGAAACAGATGGGTTTTTATCATGGAAACAAAATGAGCCCTCGAGGTCTGAACAACTTTTTTCAAAAAAAATACCTAAGCCGCGTGGTCACAATTTCAGCAAAAATCTGACGTTCTGCAATTCACTCAAAAATGGTGCCAAAGTGTTGCAAACGATCCCCTGACAGTTTTTCGTTGGAAACAGATGGGTTTTTATCATGGAAACAGAATGAGCCCTCGAGGTCTGAACAACTTTTTTTTGAAAATATCCCTAAGCCGCGCGGTCACAATTTCAGCAAAAATCTGACGTTCTGCAATTCACTCAAAAATGGTGCCAAAGTGTTGCAAACGATCCCCTGACAGGTTTTTCGGTGGAAACAGATGGGTTTTTATCATGGAAACAGAATGAGCCCTCGAGGTCTGAACAACAACTTTTTTTTGAAAAAATCCCTAAGCCGCGCGGTCACAATTTCAGCAAAAATCTGACGTTCTGCAATTCACACAAAAATGGTGCCAAAGTGTTGCAAACGATCCCCTGACAGGTTTTTCGGTGGAAACAGATGGGTTTTTATCATTGAAACAGAATGAGCCCTCGAGGTCTGAATACTTTTTTTTGAAAAAATCCCTAAGCCGCGCGGTCACAATTTCAGCAAAAATCTGACGTTCTGCAATTCACTCAAAAATGGTGCCAAAGTGTTGCAAACGATCCCCTGACAGGTTTTTCGGTGGAAACAAATGGGTTTTTATCATGGAAACAGAATGAGCCCTCGAGGTCTGAACAACTTTTTTTAAAAAAAATACCTAAGCCGCGCGGTCACAATTTCAGCAAAAATCTGACGTTCTGCAATTCATTCAAAAATGGTGCCAAAGTTTTGCAAACGATCCCCTGAGAGGTTTTTCGGTGGAAACAGATGGATTTTTATCATTGGAAACAGAATTAGCTCTCCACTTCTGAACTTGCGGAAAAACTTTTTTTTGAAAAAATCCCTAAGCCGCGCGGTCACAATTTCAGCAAAATTCTGACGTTCTGCAATTCACTCAAAAATGGTGCCAAAGTGTTGCAAACGATCCCCTGACAGGTTTTCGGTGGAAACAGATGGGTTTTTATCATGGAAACAGAATGAGCCCTCGAGGTCTGAACAACTTTTTTTTGAAAAAATCCCTAAGCTGCGCGGTCACAATTTCAGCAAAAATCTGACGTTCTGCAATTCACTCAGAAATGGTGCCAAAGTGTTGCAAAAGATCCCCTGAGAGGTTTTTCGGTGGAAACAGATGCATTTTTATCATGGAAACAGAATGAGCCCTCGAGGTCTGAACAACTTTTTTTTGAAAAAATCCCTAAGCCGCGCGGTCACAATTTCAGCAAAAATCTGACGTTCTGCAATTCACTCAAAAATGGTGCCAAAGTGTTGCAAACGATCCCCTGACAGGTTTTTCGGTGGAAACAGATGGGTTTTTATCATGGAAACAGAATGAGCCCTCGAGGTCTGAACAACTTTTTTTTGAAAAAATCCCTAAGCCGCGCGATCAGAATTTCAGCAAAAATCTGACGTTCTGCAATTCATTCAAAAATGGTGCCAAAGTGTTGCAAACGATCCCCTGAGAGGTTTTTCGGTGGAAACAGATGGATTTTTATTATTGGAAACAGAATTAGTTCTCCACCTCTGAACTTGCGGAAAAACTTTTTTTTGAAAAAATCCCTAAGCCGTGCGGTCACAATTTCAGCAAAATTCTGACGTTCTGCAATTCACTCAAAAATGGTGCCAAAGTGTTGCAAATGATCACCTGACAGGTTTTTGGGTGGAAACAGATGGGTTTTTATCATGGAAACAGAATGACCCCTCGAGGTCTGAACAACTTTTTTTTGAAAAAATCCCTAAGCCGCGCGGTCACAATTTCAGCAAAAATCTGACGTTCTGCAATTCACTCAAAAATGGTGCCAAAGTGCTGCAAACGATCCCCTGACAGGTTTTTCGGTGGAAACAGATGGGTTTTTATCATTGAAACAGAATGAGCCCTCGAGGTCTGAACACTTTTTTTTGAAAAAATCCCTAAGCCGCGCGGTCACAATTTCAGCAAAAATCTGACGTTCTGCAATTCACTCAAAAATGGTGCCGAAGTGTTGCAAACGATCCCCTGACAGGTTTTTCAGTGGAAACAGATGGGCTTTTATCATGGAAACAGAATGAGCCCTCGAGGTCTGAACAACTTTTTTTTAAAAAATACCTAAGCCGCGTGGTCACAATTTCAGCAAAAATCTGACGTTCTGCAATTCACTCAAAAATGGTGCCGAAGTGTTGCAAAAGATCCCCTGAGAGGTTTTTCGGTGGAAACAGATGGGTTTTTATCATGGAAACAGAATGAGCCCTCGAGGTCTGAACAAGTGTTTTTTGAAAAAACCCCTAAGCCGCGCGGTCACAATTTGAGCAAAAATCTGACGTTCTGCAATTCACTCAAAAATGGTGCCAAAGTGTTGCAAACGATCCCCTGACAGGTTTTTCGGTGGAAACAGATGGGTTTTTATCATGGAAACAGAATGAGCCCTCGAGGTCTGAACAACTTTTTTTTGAAAAAATCCCTAAGCCGCGCGGTCACAATTTCAGCAAAAATCTGACGTTCTGCAATTCACTCAAAAATGGTGCCAAAGTGTTGCAAACGATCCCCTAAGAGGTTTTTCGGTGGAAACAGATGGATTTTTATTATTGGAAACAGAATTAGTTCTCCACTTCTGAACTTGCGGAAAAACTTTTTTTTGAAAAAATCCCTAAGCCGCGCGGTCACAATTTCAGCAATAATCTGACGTTCTGCAATTCACTCAAAAATGGTGCCAAAGTGTTGTAAACGATCCCCTGACAGGTTTTTTGGTGGAAACAGATGGGTTTTTATCATGGAAACAGAATGAGCCCTCGAGGTCTGAACAACTTTTTTTTGAAAAAATCCCTAAGCCGCGCGGTCACAATTTCAGCAAAAATCTGACGTTCTGCAATTCACTCAAAAATGGTACCGAAGTGTTGCAAAAGATCCCCTGAGAGGTTTTTCGGTGGAAACAGATGGGTTTTTATCATGGAAACAGAATGAGCCCTCGAGGTCTGAACAACTTTTTTTGAAAAAATCCCTAAGCCGCGCGGTCAGAATTTCAGCAAAAATCTGACGTTCTGCAATTCACTCAAAAATGGTGCCAAAGTGTTGCAAACGATCCCCTGACAGGTTTTTCGGTGGAAACAGATGGGTTTTTATCATGGAAACAGAATGAGCCCTCGAGGTCTGAACAACTTTTTTTTGAAAAAATCCCTAAGCCGCGCGGTCAGAATTTCAGCAAAAATCTGACGTTCTGCAATTCACTCAAAAATGGTGCCAAAGTGTTGCAAACGATCCCCTGACAGGTTTTTCGGTCGAAACAGATGGATTTTTATTATTGGAAACAGAATTAGTTCTCCACTTCTGAACTTGCGGAAAAACTTTTTTTTTTGAAAAAAATCCCTAAGCCGTGCGGTCATAATTTCAGCAAAAATCTGACGTTCTGCAATTCACTCAAAAATGGTGCCGAAGTGTTGCAAAAGATCCCCTGAGAGGTTTTTCGGTGGAAACAGATGGGTTTTTATCATGGAAACAGAATGAGCCCTCGAGGTCTGAACAACTTTTTTTTGAAAAAATGCCTAAGCCGCGCGGTCACAATTTCAGCAAAAATCTGACGTTCTGCAATTCACTCAAAAATGGTGCCGAACTGTTGCAAACGATCCCCTGACAGGTTTTTCGGTGGAAATAGATGGATTTTTATCATGGAAACAGAATGAGCCCTCGAGGTCTGAACAACTTTTTTTTGAAAAAATCCCTAAGCCGCGCGGTCAGAATTTCAGCAAAAATCTGACGTTCTGCAATTCATTCAAAAATGGTGCCAAAGTGTTGCAAACGATCCCCTGAGAGGTTTTTCGGTGGAAACAGATGGATTTTTATTATTGGAAACAGAATTAGTTCTCCACTTCTGAACTTGCGGAAAAACTTTTTTTTGAAAAAATCCCTAAGCCGTGCGGTCATAATTTCAGCACAATCTGACGTTCTGCAGTTCACTCAAAAATGGTGCCGAAGTGTTGCAAAAGATCCCCTGAGAGGTTTTTCGGTGGAAACAGATGGGTTTTTATCATGGAAACAGAATGAGCCCTCGAGGTCTGAACAACTTTTTTTTGAAAAAATCCCTAAGCCGCGCGGTCACAATTTCAGCAAAAATCTGACGTTCTGCAATTCACTCAAAAATGGTGCCGAAGTGTTGCAAACGATCCCCTGACAGGTTTTTCGGTGGAAACAGATGGGTTTTTATCATGGAAACAGAATGAGCCCTCGAGGTCTGAACAACTTTTTTTTGAAAAAATCCCTAAGCCGCGCGGTCAGAATTTCAGCAAAAATCTGACGTTCTGCAATTCATTCAAAAATGGTGCCAAAGTGTTGCAAACGATCCCCTGAGAGGTTTTTCGGTGGAAACAGATGGATTTTTATTATTGGAAACGGAATTAGTTCTCCACTTCTGAACTTGCGGGAAAACTTTTTTTTGAAAAAATCCCTAAGCCGCGCGGTCACAATTTCAGCAAAAATCTGACGTTCTGCAATTCACTCAAAAATGGTGCCAAAGTGTTGTAAACGATCCCCTGACAGGTTTTTTGGTGGAAACAGATGGGTTTTTATCATGGAAACAGAATGAGCCCTCGAGGTCTGAAAAACTTTTTTTTGAAAAAATCCCTAAGCCACGCGGTCACAATTTCAGCAAAAATCTGACGTTCTGCAATTCACTCAAAAATGGTGCAAAAGTGTTGCAAACGATCCCCTGACAGGTTTTTCGGTGGAAACAGATGGGTTTTTATCATGGACACAGAATGAGCCCTCGAGGTCTGAACAACTTTTTTTTGAAAAAATCCCTAAGCCGCGCGGTCACAATTTCAGCAAAAATCTGACGTTCTGCAATTCACTCAAAAATGGTGCCAAAGTGTTGCAAACGATCCCCTCACAGGTTTTTCGGTGGAAACAGATGGGTTTTTATCATTGAAACCGAATGAGCCCTCGAGGTCTGAACAACATTTTTTTTAAAAAAAACCCCTAAGCCGCGCGGTCACAATTTCAGCAAAAATCTGACATTCTGCAATTCACTCGAAAATGGTGCCAAAGTGTTGCAAACGATACCCTGAGAGGTTTTTTGGTGGAAACAGATGGGTTTTTATCATGGAAACAGAATGAGCCCTCGAGGTCTAAACAACTTTTTTTTGAAAAAATCCCTAAGCCGCGCGGTCACAATTTCAGCAAAAATCTGACGTTCTGCAATTCATTCAAAAATGGTGCCAAAGTGTTGCAAACGATCCCCTGAGAGGTTTTTCGGTGGAAACAGATGGATTTTTATTATTGGAAACAGAATTAGTTCTCCACCTCTGAACTTGCGGAAAAACTTTTTTTTGAAAAAATCCCTAAGCCGCGCGGTCACAATTTCAGCAAAAATCTGACGTTCTGCAATTCACTCAAAAATGGTGCCAAAGTGCTGCAAAAGATCCCCTGACAGGTTTTTCGGTGGAAACAGAAGGGTTTTTATCATGGAAACAGAATGAGCCCTCGAGGTCTGAACACCTTTTTTTTGAAAAAATTCCTAAGCCGCGCGGTCACAACTTCAGCAAAAATCTGACGTTCTGCAATTCACTCAGAAATGGTGCCAAAGTGTTGCAAACGATCCCCTGACAGGTTTTTCGGTGGAAATAGATGGGTTTTTATCACGGAAACAGAATGAGCCCTCGAGGTCTGAACAACTTTTTTTTAAAAAATCCCTAAGCCGCGCGGTCACAATTTCAGCAAAAATCTGACGTTCTTCAATTCACTCAAAAATGGTGCCAAAGTGTTGCAAACGATCCCCTGACAGGTTTTTCGGTGGAAACAGATGGGTTTTTATCATGGAAACAGAATGAGCCCTCGAGGTCTGAACAACTTTTTTTTGAAAAAATCCCTAAGCCGCGCGGTCACAATTTCAGCAAAATTCTGACGTTCTGCAATTCACTCAAAAATGGTGCCAAAGTGTTGCAAACGATCCCCTGACAGGTTTTTCGGTGGAAACAGGTGGGTTTTTATCATGGAAAGAGAATGAGCCCTCGAGGTCTGAACACCTTTTTTTAAAAAAAATCCCTAAGCCGCGCGGTCACAATTTCAGCAAAAATCTGACGTTCTGCAATTCACTCAAAAATGGTGCCAAAGTGTTGCAAACGATCCCCTGACAGGTTTTTCGGTGGAAAAAGATGGGTTTTTATCATGGAAACAGAATGAGCCCTCGTGGACTGAACACCTTTTTTTAAAAAAAAATCCCTAAGCCGCGCGGTCACAATTTCAGCAAAAATCTGACGTTTTGCAATTCACTCAAAAATGGTGCAAAAGTGTTGCACACGATCCCCTGAGAGGTTTTTTGGTGGAAACAGATGGGTTTTTATCATTGAAACAGAATGAGCCCTCGAGGTCTGAACACCTTTTTTTAAAAAAAATCCCTAAGCCGCGCGGTCACAATTTCAGCAAAAATCTGACGTTCTGCAATTCACTCAAAAATGGTGCCAAAGTGTTGCAAACGATCCCCTCACAGGTTTTTCGGTGGAAACAGGTGGGTTTTTATCATGGAAACAGAATGAGCCCTCGAGGTCTGAACACCTTTTTTTTAAAAAAAAATCCCTAAGCCGCGCGGTCACAATTTCAGCAAAAATCTGACGTTCTGCAATTCACTCAAAAATGGTGCCAAAGTGTTGCAAACGATCCCCTGACAGGTTTTTCGGTGGAAAAAGATGGGTTTTCATCATGGAAACAGAATGAGCCCTCGAGGACTGAACAACTTTTTTTTGAAAAAATCCCTAAGCCGCGCGGTCACAATTTCAGCAAAAATCTGACGTTCTTCAATTCACTCAAAAATGGTGCCAAAGTGTTGCAAACGATCCCCTGACAGGTTTTTCGGTGGAAACAGATGGGTTTTTATCATGGAAACAGAATGAGCCCTCGAGGTCTGAACAACTTTTATTTGAAAAAATCCCTAAGCCGCACGGTCACAATTTCAGCAAAAATCTGACGTTCTGCAATTCACTCAAAAATGGTGCCAAAGTGTTGCAAACGATCCCCTGACAGGTTTTTCGGTGGAAATAGATGGGTTTTTATCATGGAAACAGAATGAGCCCTCGTGTACTGAACACCTTTTTTTAAAAAAAAATCCCTAAGCCGCGCGGTCACAATTTCAGTAAAAATCTGACCTTTTGCAATTCACTCAAAAATGGTGCAAAAGTGTTGCACACGATCCCCTGAGAGGTTTTTTGGTGGAAACAGATGGGTTTTTATCATTGAAACAGAATGAGCCCTCGAGGTCTGAACACCTTTTTAAAAAAAAAATCCCTAAGCCGCGCGGTCACAATTTCAGCAAAAATCTGACGTTCTGCAATTCACTCAAAAATGGTGCCAAAGTGTTGCAAACGATCCCCTCACAGGTTTTTCGGTGGAAACAGGTGGGTTTTTATCATGGAAACAGAATGAGCCCTCGAGGTCTGAACAACTTTTTTTTGAAAAAATGCCTAAGCCGCGCGGTCACAATTTCAGCAAAAATCTGACGTTCTGCAATTCACTCAAAAATGGTGCCGAAGTGTTGCAAACGATCCCCTGACAGGTTTTTCGGTGGAAACAGATGGATTTTTATCATGGAAACAGAATGAGCCCTCGAGGTCTGAACAACTTTTTTTTGAAAAAATCCCTAAGCCGCGCGGTCAGAATTTCAGCAAAAATCTGACGTTCTGCAATTCATTCAAAAATGGTGCCAAAGTGTTGCAAACGATCCCCTGAGAGGTTTTTCGGTGGAAACAGATGGATTTTTATTATTGGAAACAGAATTAGTTCTCCACTTCTGAACTTGCGGAAAAACTTTTTTTTGAAAAAATCCCTAAGCCGTGCGGTCATAATTTCAGCACAATCTGACGTTCTGCAGTTCACTCAAAAATGGTGCCAAAGTGTTGCAAAAGATCCCCTGAGAGGTTTTTCGGTGGAAACAGATGGGTTTTTATCATGGAAACAGAATGAGCCCTCGAGGTCTGAACAACTTTTTTTTGAAAAAATCCCTAAGCCGCGCGGTCACAATTTCAGCAAAAATCTGACGTTCTGCAATTCACTCAAAAATGGTGCCGAAGTGTTGCAAACGATCCCCTGACAGGTTTTTCGGTGGAAACAGATGGGTTTTTATCATGGAAACAGAATGAGCCCTCGAGGTCTGAACAACTTTTTTTTGAAAAAATCCCTAAGCCGCGCGGTCAGAATTTCAGCAAAAATCTGACGTTCTGCAATTCATTCAAAAATGGTGCCAAAGTGTTGCAAACGATCCCCTGAGAGGTTTTTCGGTGGAAACAGATGGATTTTTATTATTGGAAACGGAATTAGTTCTCCACTTCTGAACTTGCGGGAAAACTTTTTTTTGAAAAAATCCCTAAGCCGCGCGGTCACAATTTCAGCAAAAATCTGACGTTCTGCAATTCACTCAAAAATGGTGCCAAAGTGTTGCAAATGATCCCCTGACAGGTTTTTGGGTGGAAACAGATGGGTTTTTATCATGGAAACAGAATGAGCCCTCGAGGTCTGAACACCTTTTTTAAAAAAAAATCCCTAAGCCGCGCGGTGACAATTTCTGCAAAAATCTGACGTTCTGCAATTCACTCAGAAATGGTGCCAAAGTGTTGCAAACGATCCCCTGACAGGTTTTTCGGTGGAAATAGATGGGTTTTTATCACGGAAACAGAATGAGCCCTCGAGGTCTGAACAACTTTTTTTTAAAAAATCCCTAAGCCGCGCGGTCACAATTTCAGCAAAAATCTGACGTTCTTCAATTCACTCAGAAATGGTGCCAAAGTGTTGCAAACGATCCCCTGACAGGTTTTTCGGTGGAAACAGATGGGTTTTTATCATGGAAACAGAATGAGCCCTCGAGGTCTGAACAACTTTTTTTTGAAAAAATCCCTAAGCCGCGCGGTCACAATTTCAGCAAAAATCTGACGTTCTGCAATTCACTCAAAAATGGTGCCAAAGTGTTGCAAACGATCCCCTGACAGGTTTTTCGCTGGAAATAGGTGGGTTTTTATCATGGAAAGAGAATGAGCCCTCGAGGTCTGAACACCTTTTTTTAAAAAAAATCCCTAAGCCGCGCGGTCACAATTTCAGCAAAAATCTGACGTTCTGCAATTCACTCAAAAATGGTGCCAAAGTGTTGCAAACGATCCCCTGACAGGTTTTTCGGTGGAAAAAGATGGGTTTTTATCATGGAAACAGAATGAGCCCTCGTGGACTGAACACCTTTTTTTAAAAAAAAATCCCTAAGCCGCGCGGTCACAATTTCAGCAAAAATCTGACGTTTTGCAATTCACTCAAAAATGGTGCAAAAGTGTTGCACACGATCCCCTGAGAGGTTTTTTGGTGGAAACAGATGGGTTTTTATCACGGAAACAGAATGAGCCCTCGAGGTCTGAACAACTTTTTTTTAAAAAATCCCTAAGCCGCGCGGTCACAATTTCAGCAAAAATCTGACGTTCTTCAATTCACTCAAAAATGGTGCCAAAGTGTTGCAAACGATCCCCTGACAGGTTTTTCGGTGGAAACAGATGGGTTTTTATCATGGAAACAGAATGAGCCCTCGAGGTCTGAACAACTTTTTTTTGAAAAAAATCCCTAAGCCGCGCGGTCACAATTTCAGCAAAAATCTGACGTTCTGCAATTCACTCAAAAATGGTGCCAAAGTGTTGCAAACGATCCCCTGACAGGTTTTTCGGTGGAAACAGGTGGGTTTTTATCATGGAAAGAGAATGAGCCCTCGAGGTCTGAACACCTTTTTTTAAAAAAAATCCCTAAGCCGCGCGGTCACAATTTCAGCAAAAATCTGACGTTCTGCAATTCACTCAAAAATGGTGCCAAAGTGTTGCAAACGATCCCCTGACAGGTTTTTCGGTGGAAAAAGATGGGTTTTTATCATGGAAACAGAATGAGCCCTCGTGGACTGAACACCTTTTTTTAAAAAAAAATCCCTAAGCCGCGCGGTCACAATTTCAGCAAAAATCTGACGTTTTGCAATTCACTCAAAAATGGTGCAAAAGTGTTGCACACGATCCCCTGAGAGGTTTTTTGGTGGAAACAGATGGGTTTTTATCATTGAAACAGAATGAGCCCTCGAGGTCTGAACACCTTTTTTTAAAAAAAATCCCTAAGCCGCGCGGTCACAATTTCAGCAAAAATCTGACGTTCTGCAATTCACTCAAAAATGGTGCCAAAGTGTTGCAAACGATCCCCTCACAGGTTTTTCGGTGGAAACAGGTGGGTTTTTATCATGGAAACAGAATGAGCCCTCGAGGTCTGAACACCTTTTTTAAAAAAAAAAATCCCTAAGCCGCGCGGTCACAATTTCAGCAAAAATCTGACGTTCTGCAATTCACTCAAAAATGGTGCCAAAGTGTTGCAAACGATCCCCTGACAGGTTTTTCGGTGGAAAAAGATGGGTTTTCATCATGGAAACAGAATGAGCCCTCGAGGACTGAACAACTTTTTTTTGAAAAAATCCCTAAGCCGCGCGGTCACAATTTCAGCAAAAATCTGACGTTCTGCAATTCACTCAGAAATGGTCCCAAAGTGTTGCAAACGATCCCCTGACAGGTTTTTCGGTTGAAATAGATGGGTTTTTATCACGGAAACAGAATGAGCCCTCGAGGTCTGAACAACTTTTTTTTAAAAAATCCCTAAGCCGCGCGGTCACAATTTCAGCAAAAATCTGACGTTCTGCAATTCACTCAAAAATGGTGCCAAAGTGTTGCAAAAGATCCCCTGACAGGTTTTTCGGTGGAAACAGATGGGTTTTTATCATGGAAAGGGAATGAGCCCTCGAGGTCTGAACACCTTTTTTTAAAAAAAATCCCTAAGCCGCGCGGTCACAATTTCAGCAAAAATCTGACGTTCTGCAATTCACTCAAAAATGGTGCCAAAGTGTTGCAAACGATCCCCTGACAGGTTTTTCGGTGGAAAAAGATGGGTTTTTATCATGGAAACAGAATGAGCCCTCGAGGACTGAACACCTTTTTAAAAAAAAAAATCCCTAAGCCGCGCGGTCACAATTTCAGCAAAAATCTGACGTTTTGCAATTCACTCAAAAATGGTGCAAAAGTGTTGCACACGATCCCCTGAGAGGTTTTTCGGTGGAAACAGATGGGTTTTTATCATTGAAACAGAATGAGCCCTCGAGGTCTGAACACCTTTTTTTAAAAAAAATCCCTAAGCCGCGCGGTCACAATTTCAGCAAAAATCTGACGTTCTGCAATTCACTCAAAAATGGTGCCAAAGTGTTGCAAACGATCCCCTCACAGGTTTTTCGGTGGAAACAGGTGGGTTTTTATCATGGAAACAGAATGAGCCCTCGAGGTCTGAACACCTTTTTTTAAAAAAAAAATCCCTAAGCCGCGCGGTCACAATTTCAGCAAAAATCTGACGCTCTGCAATTCACTCAGAAATGGTGCCAAAGTGTTGCAAACGATCCCCTGACAGGTTTTTCGGTGGAAACAGATGGGTTTTTATCATGGAAACAGAATGAGCCCTCGAGGTCTGAACACCTTTTTTAAAAAAAAATCCCTAAGCCGCGCGGTCACAATTTCAGCAAAAATCTGACGTTCTTCAATTCACTCAAAAATGGTGCCAAAGTGTTGCAAAGGATCCCCTGACAGGTTTTTCGGTGGAAACAGATGGGTTTTTATCATGGAAACAGAATGAGCCCTCGAGGTCTGAACAACTTTTTTTTGAAAAAATCCCTAAGCCGCGCGGTCACAATTTCAGCAAAAATCTGACGTTCTGCAATTCACTCAAAAATGGTGCCAAAGTGTTGCAAACGATCCCCTGACAGGTTTTTCGGTGGAAATAGATGGGTTTTTATCATGGAAACAGAATGAGCCCTCGTGGACTGAACACCTTTTTTAAAAAAAAAATCCCTAAGCCGCGCGGTCACAATTTCAGTAAAAATCTGACCTTTTGCAATTCACTCAAAAATGGTGCAAAAGTGTTGCACACGATCCCCTGAGAGGTTTTTCGGTGGAAACAGATGGGTTTTTATCATTGAAACAGAATGAGCCCTCGAGGTCTGAACACCTTTTTTAAAAAAAAATCCCTAAGCCGCGCGGTCACAATTTCAGCAAAAATCTGACGTTCTGCAATTCACTCAAAAATGGTGCCAAAGTGTTGCAAATGATCCCCTCACAGGTTTTTCGGTGGAAACAGGTGGGTTTTTATCATGGAAACAGAATGAGCCCTCGAGGTCTGAACACCTTTTTTTAAAAAAAAAATCCCTAAGCCGCGCGGTCACAATTTCAGCAAAAATCTGACGTTCTGCAATTCACTCAAAAATGGTTCCAAAGTGTTGCAAACGATCCCCTGACAGGTTTTTCGGTGGAAACAGATGGGTTTTTATCATGGAAACAGAATGAGCCCTCGAGGTCTGAAAACCTTTTTTTTAAAAAAAATACCTAAGCCGCGCGGTCACAATTTCAGCAAAAATCTGACGTTCTGCAATTCACTCAGAAATGGTGCCAAAGTGTTGCAAACGATCCCCTGACAGGTTTTTCGGTGGAAACAGAAGGGTTTTTATCATGGCAATAGAATGAGCCCTCGAGGTCTGAACACCCTTTTCTGAGAAAAAATCCCTAAGCCGCGCGGTCACAATTTCAGCAAAAATCTGACCTTCTGCAATTCACTCAAAAATGGTGCCAAAGTGTTGCAAACGATCCCCTGACAGGTTTTTCGGTGGAAACAGATGGGTTTTTATTATGGAAACAGAATGAGCCCTCGAGGTCTGAACAACTTTTTTTTGAAAAAATCCCTAAGCCGCGCAGTCACAATTTCAGCAAAAATCTGACGTTCTGCAATTCACTCAAAAATGGTGCAAAAGTGTTGCAAACGATCCCCTCACAGGTTTTTCGGTGGAAACAGGTGGGTTTTTATCATGGAAACAGAATGAGCCCTCGAGGTCTGAACACCTTTTTTAAAAAAAAAATCCCTAAGCCGCGCGGTCAAAATTTCAGCAAAAATCTGACGTTCTGCAATTCACTCAAAAATGGTGCCAAAGTGTTGCAAACGATCCCCTGACAGGTTTTTCGGTGGAAACAGGTGGGTTTTTATCATGGAAACAGAATGAGCCCTCGAGGTCTGAACACCTTTTTTAAAAAAAAAATCCCTAAGCCGCGCGGTCACAATTTCAGCAAAAATCTGACGTTCTGAAATTCACTCAAAAATGGTGCCAAAGTGTTGCAAACGATCCCCTGACAGGTTTTTCGGTGGAAAAAGATGGGTTTTTATCATTGAAACAGAATGAGCCCTCGAGGTCTGAACACCTTTTTTTAAAAAAAATCCCTAAGCCGCGCGGTCACAATTTCAGCAAAAATCTGACGTTCTGCAATTCACTCAGAAATGGTGCCAAAGTGTTGCAAACGATCCCCTGAGAGGTTTTTCGGTGGAAACAGATGGGTTTTTATCATGGAAACAGAACGAGCCCTCGAGGTCTGAACAACTTTTTTTTGAAAAAATCCCTAAGCCGCGCGGTCACAATTTCAGCAAAAATCTGACGTTCTGCAATTCACTCAAAAATGATGCCAAAGTGTTGCAAACGATCCCCTGACAGGTTTTTCGGTGGAAACAGATGGGTTTTTATCATGGCAACAGAATGAGCCCTCGAGGTCTGAACACCCTTTTCTGAGAAAAAATCCCTAAGCCGCGCGGTCACAATTTCAGCAAAAATCTGACGTTCTGCAATTCACTCAGAAATGGTGCCAAAGTGTTGCAAACGATCCCCTGACAGGTTTTTCGGTGGAAACAGGTGGGTTTTTATCATGGAAACAGAATGAGCCCTCGAGGTCTGAACACCTTTTTTTAAAAAAAATCCCTAAGCCGCGCGGACACAATTTCAGCAAAAATCTGACGTTCTGCAATTCACTCAAAAATGGTGCCAAAGTGTTGCAAACGATCCCCTGACAGGTTTTTCGGTGGAAAAAGATGGGTTTTCATCATGGAAACAGAATGAGCCCTCGAGGACTGAACAACTTTTTTTTCAAAAAAAATCCCTAAGCCGCGCGGTCACAATTTCAGCAAAAAACTGACGTTCTGCAATTCACTCAAAAATGGTGCCAAAGTGTTGCAAACGATCCCCTCACAGGTTTTTCGGTGGAAACAGGTGGGTTTTTATCATGGAAACAGAATGAGCCCTCGAGGTCTGAACAACTTTTTTTTGAAAAAATCCCTAAGCCGCGCGGTCACAATTTCAGCAAAAAACTGACGTTCTGCAATTCACTCAAAAATGGTGCCAATGTGTTGCAAACGATCCCCTCACAGGTTTTTCGGTGGAAACAGGTGGGTTTTTATCATGGAAACAGAATGAGCCCTCGAGGTCGGAACACCTTTTTTTTGAAAAAAAATCCCTAAGCCGCGCGGTCACAATTTCAGCAAAAATCTGACGTTCTGCAATTCACTCAAAAATTGTGCCAAAGTGTTGCAAACGATCCCCTGACAGGTTTTTCGGTGGAAAAAGATGGGTTTTCATCATGGACACAGAATGAGCCCTCGAGGACTGAACAACTTTTTTTTGAAAAAAATCCCTAAGCCGCGCGGTCACAATTTCAGCAAAAATCTGACGTTCTGCAATTCACTCAGAAATGGTGCCAAAGTGTTGCAAACGATCCCCTGACAGGTTTTTCGGTGGAAATAGATGGGTTTTTATCACGGAAACAGAATGAGCCCTCGAGGTCTGAACACCTTTTTTAAAAAAAATCCCTAAGCCGCACGGTCACAATTTCAGCAAAAATCTGACGTTCTGCAATTCACTCAGAAATGGTGCCAAAGTGTTGCAAACGATCCCCTGACAGGTTTTTCGGTGGAAACAGATGGGTTTTTATCATGGAAACAGAATGAGCCCACGAGGTCTGAACACGTTTTTTAAAAAAAAATCCCTAAGCCGCGCGGTCACAATTTCAGCAAAAATCTGACGTTCTGCAATTCACTCAAAAATGGTGCCAAAGTGTTGCAAAAGATCCCCTGACAGGTTTTTCGGTGGAAACAGATGGGTTTTTATCATGGAAACAGAATGAGCCCTCGAGGTCTGAACACCTTTTTTTTGAAAAAATTCCTAAGCCGCGCGGTCACAATTTCAGCAAAAATCTGACGTTCTGCAATTCACTCAGAAATGGTGCCAAAGTGTTGCAAACGATCCCCTGACAAGTTTTTCGGTGGAAACAGATGGGTTTTTATCATGGAAACAGAATGAGCCCTCGAGGTCTGAACACCTTTTTTTAAAAAAAATCCCTAAGCCGCGCGGTCACAATTTCAGCAAAAATCTGACGTTCTGCAATTCACTCAAAAATGGTGTGAAAGTGTTGCAAACGATCCCCTGACAGGTTTGGCGGGGGGGGGGGAAGATGGGTTTTTATCATTGAAACAGAATGAGCCCTCGAGGTCTGAACACCTTTTTTTAAAAAAAATACCTAAGCCGCGCGGTCACAATTGCAGCAAAAATCTGACGTTCTGCAATTCACTCAGAAATGGTGCCAAAGTGTTGCAAACGATCCCCTGACATGTTTTTCGGTGGAAACAGATGGGTTTTTATCATGGAAACAGAATGAGCCCTCGAGGACTGAACAACTTTTTTTTGAAAAAATCCCTAAGCCGCGCGGTCACAATTTCAGCAAAAATCTGACGTTCTGCAATTCACTCAAAAATGGTGCCAAAGTGTTGCAAAAGATCCCCTGACAGGTTTTTCGGTGGAAACAGATGGGTTTTTATCATGGAAACAGAATGAGCCCTCGAGGTCTGAACACCTTTTTTTTGAAAAAATTCCTAAGCCGCGCGGTCACAATTTCAGCAAAAATCTGACGTTCTGCAATTCACTCAGAAATGGTGCCAAAGTGTTGCAAACGATCCCCTGACAAGTTTTTCGGTGGAAACAGATGGGTTTTTATCATGGAAACAGAATGAGCCCACGAGGTCTGAACACGTTTTTTAAAAAAAAATCCCTAAGCCGCGCGGTCACAATTTCAGCAAAAATCTGACGTTCTGCAATTCACTCAAAAATGGTGCCAAAGTGTTGCAAAAGATCCCCTGACAGGTTTTTCGGTGGAAACAGATGGGTTTTTATCATGGAAACAGAATGAGCCCTCGAGGTCTGAACACCTTTTTTTTGAAAAAATTCCTAAGCCGCGCGGTCACAATTTCAGCAAAAATCTGACGTTCTGCAATTCACTCAGAAATGGTGCCAAAGTGTTGCAAACGATCCCCTGACAAGTTTTTCGGTGGAAACAGATGGGTTTTTATCATGGAAACAGAATGAGCCCTCGAGGTCTGAACACCTTTTTTTAAAAAAAATCCCTAAGCCGCGCGGTCACAATTTCAGCAAAAATCTGACGTTCTGCAATTCACTCAAAAATGGTGTGAAAGTGTTGCAAACGATCCCCTGACAGGTTTGGCGGGGGGGGGGGAAGATGGGTTTTTATCATTGAAACAGAATGAGCCCTCGAGGTCTGAACACCTTTTTTTAAAAAAAATACCTAAGCCGCGCGGTCACAATTGCAGCAAAAATCTGACGTTCTGCAATTCACTCAGAAATGGTGCCAAAGTGTTGCAAACGATCCCCTGACATGTTTTTCGGTGGAAACAGATGGGTTTTTATCATGGAAACAGAATGAGCCCTCGAGGACTGAACAACTTTTTTTTGAAAAAATCCCTAAGCCGCGCGGTCACAATTTCAGCAAAAATCTGACGTTCTGCAATTCACTCAAAAATGGTGCCAAAGTGTTGCAAACGATCCCCTGACAGGTTTTTCGGTGGAAACAGATGGGTTTTAATCATGGAAACAGAATGAGCCCTCGAGGACTGAACAACTTTTTTTTGAAAAAATCCCTAAGCCGCGCGGTCACAATTTCAGCAAAAATCTGACGTTCTGCAATTCACTCAAAAATGGTGCCAAAGTGTTGCAAACGATCCCCTGACAGGTTTTTCGGTGGAAACAGATGGGTTTTTATCATGGAAACAGAATGAGCCCTCAAGGTCTGAACACCTTTTTTTAAAAAAAATCCCTAAGCCGCGCGGTCACAATTTCAGCAAAAATCTGACGTTCTGCAATACACTCAAAAATGGTGCCAAAGTGTTGCAAACGATCCCCTGACAGGTTTTTCGGTGGAAAAAGATGGGTTTTCATCATGGAAACAGAATGAGCCCTCGAGGACTGAACAACTTTTTTTAAAGAAAATCCCTAAGCCGCGCGGTCACAATTTCAGCAAAAATCTGACGTTCTGCATATCACTCAGAAATGGTGCCAAAGTGTTGCACACGATCCCCTGAGAGGTTTTTCGGTGGAAACAGATGGGTTTTTATCATTGAAACAGAATGAGCCCTCGAGGTCTGAACAACTTTTTTTTAAAAAAATCCCTAAGCCGCGCGGTCACAATTTCAGCAAAAATCTGACGTTCTGCAATTCACTCAAAAATGGTGCCAAAGTGTTCCAAACGATCCCCTGATAGGTTTTTTGGTGGAAACAGATGGGTATTTATCACGGAAACAGAATCAGCCCTCGAGGTCTGAACAACTTTTTTTAAAAAAAATCCCTAAGTCGCGCGGTCACAATTTCAGCAAAAATCTGACGTTCTGCAATTCACTCAAAAATGGTGCCAAAGTGTTGCAAACGATCCCCTGACATGTTTTTCGGTGGAAACAGATAGGTTTTTATCATGGCAACAGAATGAGCCCTCGAGGTCTGAACACCCTTTTCAGAGAAAAAATCCCTAAGCCGCGCGGTCACAATTTCAGCAAAAATCTGACGTTCTGCAATTCACTCAAAAATGGTGCCAAAGTGTTGCAAACGATCCCCTGACAGGTTTTTCGGTGGAAACAGGTGGGTTTTTATCATGGAAACAGAATGAGCCCTCGAGGTCTGAACACCTTTTTTTAAAAAAAAATCCTTAAGCCGCGCGGTCACAATTTCAGCAAAAATCTGAAGTTCTGCAATTCACTCAAAAATGGTGCCAAAGTGTTGCAAACGATCCCCTGACAGGTTTTTCGGTGTAAAAAGATGGGTTTTCATCATGGAAACAGAATGAGCCCTCGAGGACTGAACAACTTTTTTTTGAAAAAATCCCTAAGCCGCGCGGTCACAATTTCAGCAAAAATCTGACGTTCTGCAATTCACTCAAAAATGGTGCCAAAGTGTTGCACACGATCCCCTGAGAGGTTTTTCGGTGGAAACAGATGGGTTTTTATCATTGAAACAGAATGAGCCCTCGAGGTCTGAACACCTTTTTTTAAAAAAAATCCCTAAGCCGCGCGGTCACAATTTCAGCAAAAATCTGACGTTCTGCAATTCACTCAGAAATGGTGCCAAAGTGTTGCAAACGATCCCTTGAGAGGTTTTTCGGTGGAAACAGATGGGTTTTTATCATGGAAACAGAATGAGCCCTCGAGGTATGAACAACTTTTTTTTGAAAAAATCCCTAAGCCGCGCGGTCACAATTTCAGCAAAAATCTGACGTTCTGCAATTCACTCAAAAATGATGCCAAAGTGTTGCAAACGATCCCCTGACAGATTTTTCGGTGGAAACAGATGGGTTTTTATCATGGCAACAGAATGAGCCCTCGAGGTCTGAACACCCTTTTCTGAGAAAAAATCCCTAAGCCGCGCGGTCACAATTTCAGCAAAAATCTGACCTTCTGCAATTCACTCAAAAATGGTGCCAAAGTGTTGCAAACGATCCCCTGACAGGTTTTTCGGTGGAAACAGATGGGTTTTTTTTATGGAAACAGAATGAGCCCTCGAGGTCTGAACAACTTTTTTTTGAAAAAATCCCTAAGCCGCGCGGTCACAATTTCAGCAAAAATCTGACGTTCTGCAATTCACTCAAAAATGGTGCCAAAGTGTTGCAAACGATCCCCTCACAGGTTTTTCGGTGGAAACAGGTGGGTTTTTATCATGGAAACAGAATGAGCCCTCGAGGTCTGAACACCTTTTTTTAAAAAAAATCCCTAAGCCGCGCGGTCACAATTTCAGCAAAAATCTGACGTTCTGCAATTCACTCAGAAATGGTGCCAAAGTGTTGCAAACGATCCCCTGACAGGTTTTTCGGTGGAAAAAGATGGGTTTTCATCATGGAAACAGAATGAGCCCTCGAGGACTGAACAACTTTTTTTTGAAAAAATCCCTAAGCCGCGCGGTCACAATTTCAGCAAAAATCTGACGTTCTGCAATTCACTCAAAAATGGTGCCAAAGTGTTGCAAACGTTCCCCTGACAGGTTTTTCGGTGGAAACAGGTGGGTTTTTATCATGGAAACAGAATGAGCCCTCGAGGTCTGAACACCTTTTTTTAAAAAAAATCCCTAAGCCGCGCGGTCACAATTTCAGCAAAAATCTGACGTTCTGCAATTCACTCAAAAATGGTGCCAAAGTGTTGCAAACGATCCCCTGACAGGTTTTTCGGTGGAAAAAGATGGGTTTTTATCATGGCAACAGAATGAGCCCTCGAGGTCTGAACACCCTTTTCTGAGAAAAAATCCCTAAGCCGCGCAGTCACAATTTCAGCAAAAATCTGATGTTCTGCAATTCACTCAAAAATGGTGCCAAAGTGTTGCAAACGATCCCCTCACAGGTTTTTCGGTGGAAACAGGTGGGTTTTTATCATGGAAACAGAATGAGCCCTCGAGGTCTGAACACCTTTTTTTAAAAAAAATCCCTAAGCCGCGCGGTCACAATTTCAGCAAAAATCTGACGTTCTGCAAATCACTCAAAAATGGTGCCAAAGTGTTGCAAACGATCCCCTGACAGGTTTTTCGGTGGAAAAAGATGGGTTTTCATCATGGAAACAGAATGAGCCCTCGAGGACTGAACAACTTTTTTTTGAAAAAATCCCTAAGCCGCGCGGTCACAATTTCAGCAAAAATCTGACCTTCTGCAATTCACTCAGAAATGGTGCCAAAGTGTTGCAAACGATCCCCTGACATGTTTTTCGGTGGAAACAGATGGGTTTTTATCATGGAAACAGAATGAGCCCTCGAGGACTGAACAACTTTTTTTTGAAAAAATCCGTAAGCCGCGCGGTCACAATTTCAGCAAAAATCTGACGTTCTGCAATTCACTCAAAAATGGTGCCAAAGTGTTGCAAACGATCCCCTTACAGGTTTTTCGGTGGAAACAGAAGGGTTTTTTATCATGGAAACAGAATGAGCCCTCGAGGTCGGAACACCTTTTTTTTGAAAAAATTCCTAAGCCGCGCGGTCACAATTTCAGCAAAAATCTGACGTTCTGCAATTCACTCAAAAATGGTGCCAAAGTGTTGCAAAAGATCCCCTGAGAGGTTTTTCGGTGGAAACAGAAGGGTTTTTATCATGGAAACAGAATGAGCCCTCGAGGTCTGAACACCTTTTTTTTGAAAAAATTCCTAAGCCGCGCGGTCACAATTTCAGCAAAAATCTGACGTTCTGCAATTCACTCAGAAATGGTGCCAAAGTGTTGCAAACGATCCCCTGACAGGTTTTTCGGTGGAAATAGATGGGTTTTTATCACGGAAATAGAATGAGCCCTCGAGGTCTGAACAACTTTTTTTTAAAAAATCCCTAAGCCGCGCGGTCACAATTTCAGCAAAAATCTGACGTTCTTCAATTCACTCAAAAATGGTGCCAAAGTGTTGCAAACGATCCCCTGACAGGTTTTTCGGTGGAAACAGATGGGTTTTTATCATGGAAACAGAATGAGCCCTCGAGGTCTGAACACCTTTTTTTTGAAAAAATTCCTAAGCCGCGCGGTCACAATTTCAGCAAAAATCTGACGTTCTGCAATTCACTCAGAAATGGTGCCAAAGTGTTGCAAACGATCCCCTCACAGGTTTTTCGGTGGAAACAGGTGGGTTTTTATCATGGAAACAGAATGAGCCCTCGAGGTCTGAACACCTTTTTTTAAAAAAAATCCCTAAGCCGCGCGGTCACAATTTCAGCAAAAATCTGACGTTCTGCAATTCACTCAGAAATGGTGCCAAAGTGTTGCAAACGATCCCCTGACAGGTTTTTCGGTGGAAAAAGATGGGTTTTCATCATGGAAACAGAATGAGCCCTCGAGGACTGAACAACTTTTTTTTGAAAAAATCCCTAAGCCGCGCGGTCACAATTTCAGCAAAAATCTGACGTTCTGCAATTCACTCAAAAATGGTGCCAAAGTGTTGCAAACGTTCCCCTGACAGGTTTTTCGGTGGAAACAGGTGGGTTTTTATCATGGAAACAGAATGAGCCCTCGAGGTCTGAACACCTTTTTTTAAAAAAAATCCCTAAGCCGCGCGGTCACAATTTCAGCAAAAATCTGACGTTCTGCAATTCACTCAAAAATGGTGCCAAAGTGTTGCAAACGATCCCCTGACAGGTTTTTCGGTGGAAAAAGATGGGTTTTTATCATGGCAACAGAATGAGCCCTCGAGGTCTGAACACCCTTTTCTGAGAAAAAATCCCTAAGCCGCGCAGTCACAATTTCAGCAAAAATCTGATGTTCTGCAATTCACTCAAAAATGGTGCCAAAGTGTTGCAAACGATCCCCTCACAGGTTTTTCGGTGGAAACAGGTGGGTTTTTATCATGGAAACAGAATGAGCCCTCGAGGTCTGAACACCTTTTTTTAAAAAAAATCCCTAAGCCGCGCGGTCACAATTTCAGCAAAAATCTGACGTTCTGCAAATCACTCAAAAATGGTGCCAAAGTGTTGCAAACGATCCCCTGACAGGTTTTTCGGTGGAAAAAGATGGGTTTTCATCATGGAAACAGAATGAGCCCTCGAGGACTGAACAACTTTTTTTTGAAAAAATCCCTAAGCCGCGCGGTCACAATTTCAGCAAAAATCTGACCTTCTGCAATTCACTCAGAAATGGTGCCAAAGTGTTGCAAACGATCCCCTGACATGTTTTTCGGTGGAAACAGATGGGTTTTTATCATGGAAACAGAATGAGCCCTCGAGGACTGAACAACTTTTTTTTGAAAAAATCCGTAAGCCGCGCGGTCACAATTTCAGCAAAAATCTGACGTTCTGCAATTCACTCAAAAATGGTGCCAAAGTGTTGCAAACGATCCCCTTACAGGTTTTTCGGTGGAAACAGAAGGGTTTTTTATCATGGAAACAGAATGAGCCCTCGAGGTCGGAACACCTTTTTTTTGAAAAAATTCCTAAGCCGCGCGGTCACAATTTCAGCAAAAATCTGACGTTCTGCAATTCACTCAAAAATGGTGCCAAAGTGTTGCAAAAGATCCCCTGAGAGGTTTTTCGGTGGAAACAGAAGGGTTTTTATCATGGAAACAGAATGAGCCCTCGAGGTCTGAACACCTTTTTTTTGAAAAAATTCCTAAGCCGCGCGGTCACAATTTCAGCAAAAATCTGACGTTCTGCAATTCACTCAGAAATGGTGCCAAAGTGTTGCAAACGATCCCCTGACAGGTTTTTCGGTGGAAATAGATGGGTTTTTATCACGGAAATAGAATGAGCCCTCGAGGTCTGAACAACTTTTTTTTAAAAAATCCCTAAGCCGCGCGGTCACAATTTCAGCAAAAATCTGACGTTCTTCAATTCACTCAAAAATGGTGCCAAAGTGTTGCAAACGATCCCCTGACAGGTTTTTCGGTGGAAACAGATGGGTTTTTATCATGGAAACAGAATGAGCCCTCGAGGTCTGAACACCTTTTTTTTGAAAAAATTCCTAAGCCGCGCGGTCACAATTTCAGCAAAAATCTGACGTTCTGCAATTCACTCAGAAATGGTGCCAAAGTGTTGCAAACGATCCCCTGACAGGTTTTTCAGTGGAAATAGATGGGTTTTTATCACGGAAACAGAATGAGCCCTCGAGGTCTGAACAACTTTTTTAAAAAAAATCCCTAAGCCGCGCGGTCACAATTTCAGCAAAAATCTGACGTTCTGCAATTCACTCAGAAATGGTGCCAAAGTGTTGCAAACGATCCCCTGACAGGTTTTTCGGTGGACACAGATGGGTTTTTATCATGGAAACAGTATGAGCCCTCGAGGTCTGAACACCTTTTTTTTGAAAAAATTCCTAAGCCGCGCGGTCACAATTTCAGCAAAAATCTGACGTTCTGCAATTCACTCAGAAATGGTGCCAAAGTGTTGCAAACGATCCCCTGACAGGTTTTTCGGTGGAAATAGATGGGTTTTTATCACGGAAACAGAATGAGCCCTCGAGGTCTGAACAACTTTTTTTTAAAAAATCCCTAAGCCGCGCGGTCACAATTTCAGCAAAAATCTGACGTTCTGCAATTCACTCAAAAATGGTGCCAAACTGTTGCAAACGATCCCCTGACAGGTTTTTCGGTGGAAACAGGTGGGTTTTTATCATGGAAACAGAATGAGCCCTCGAGGTCTGAACACCTTTTTTTAAAAAAAATCCCTAAGCCGCGGGGTCACAATTTCAGCAAAAATCTGACGTTCTGCAATTCACTCAAAAATGGTGCCAAAGTGTTCCAAAGGATCCCCTGACAGGTTTTTCGGTGGAAAAAGATGGGTTTTTATCATGGAAACAGAATGAGCCCTCGAGGACTGAACAACTTTTTTTTGAAAAAAATCCCTAAGCCGCGCGGTCACAATTTCAGCAAAAATCTGACGTTCTGCAATTCACTCAAAAATGGTGCAAAAGTGTTGCACACGATCCCCTGAGAGGTTTTTCGGTGGAAACAGATGGGTTTTTATCATTGAAACAGAATGAGCCCTCGAGGTCTGAACACCTTTTTAAAAAAAAAATCCCTAAGCCGCGCGGTCACAATTTCAGCAAAAATCTGACGTTCTGCAATTCACTCAAAAATGGTGCGAAAGTGTTGCAAACGATCCCCTGACAGGTTTTTCAGGGGGGAAAGATGGGTTTTTATCATTGAAACAGAATGAGCCCTCGAGATCTGAACACCTTTTTTTAAAAAAAATACCTAAGCCGCGCGGTCACAATTTCAGCAAAAATCTGACGTTCTGCAATTCAATCAGAAATGGTGCCAAAGTGTTGCAAACGATCCCCTGACAGGTTTTTCGGTGGACACAGATGGGTTTTTATCATGGAAACAGAATGAGCCCTCGAGGTCTGAACAACTTTTTTTTAAAAAAAACCCTAAGCCGCGCGGTCACAATTGCAGCAAAAATATGACGTTCTGCAATTCACTCAGAAATGGTGCCAAAGTGTTGCAAACGATCCCCTGACAGGTTTTTCGGTGGAAACATATGGGTTTTTATCACGGAAACAGAATGAGCCCTCGAGGTCTGAACAACTTTTTTTAAAAAAATCCCTAAGTCGCGCGGTCACAATTTCAGCAAAAATCTGACGTTCTGCAATTCACTCAAAAATGGTGCCAAAGTGTTGCAAACGATCCCGTGACATGTTTTTCGGTGGAAACAGATGGGTTTTTATCATGGAAACAGAATGAGCCCTCGAGGACTGAACAACTTTTTTTTGAAAAAATCCGTAAGCCGCGCGGTCACAATTTCAGCAAAAATCTGACGTTCTGCAATTCACTCAAAAATGGTGCCAAAGTGTTGCAAACGATCCCCTTACAGGTTTTTCGGTGGAAACAGAAGGGTTTTTTATCATGGAAACAGAATGAGCCCTCGAGGTCTGAACACCTTTTTTTTGAAAAAATTCCTAAGCCGCGCGGTCACAATTTCAGCAAAAATCTGACGTTCTGCAATTCACTCAGAAATGGTGCCAAAGTGTTGCAAACGATCCCCTGACAGGTTTTTCAGTGGAAATAGATGGGTTTTTATCACGGAAACAGAATGAGCCCTCGAGGTCTGAACAACTTTTTTTAAAAAAATCCCTAAGCCGCGCGGTCACAATTTCAGCAAAAATCTGACGTTCTTCAATTCACTCAAAAATGGTGCCAAAGTGTTGCAAACGATCCCCTGACAGGTTTTTCGGTGGAAACAGATGGGTTTTTATCATGGAAACAGAATGAGCCCTCGAGGTCTGAACAACTTTTTTTTGAAAAATCCCTAAGCCGCGCGGTCACAATTTCAGCAAAAATCTGACGTTCTGCAATTCACTCAAAAATGGTGCCAAAGTGTTGCAAACGATCCCCTGACAGGTTTTTCGGTGGAAACAGGTGGGTTTTTATCATGGAAACAGAATGAGCCCTCGAGGTCTGAACACCTTTTTTTTAAAAAAATCCCTAAGCCGCGCGGTCACAATTTCAGCAAAAATCTGACGTTTTGCAATTCACTCAAAAATGGTGCAAAAGTGTTGCACACGATCCCCTGAGAGGTTTTTCGGTGGAAACAGATGGGTTTTTATCATTGAAACAGAATGAGCCCTCGAGGTCTGAACACCTTTTTTAAAAAAAAATCCCTAAGCCGCGCGGTCACAATTTCAGCAAAAATCTGACGTTCTGCAATTCACTCAAAAATGGTGCCAAAGTGTTGCAAACGATCCCCTCACAGGTTTTTCGGTGGAAACAGGTTGGTTTTTATCATGGAAACAGAATGAGCCCTCGAGGTCTGAACACCTTTTTTAAAAAAAAATCCCTAAGCCGCGCGGTCACAATTTCAGCAAAAATCTGACGTTCTGCAATTCACTCAAAAATGGTGCCAAAGTGTTGCAAACGATCCCCTGACAGGTTTTTCGGTGGAAAAAGATGGGTTTTCATCATGGAAACAGAATGAGCCCTCGAGGACTGAACAACTTTTTTTTTGAAAAAATCCCTAAGCCGCGCGGTCACAATTTCAGCAAAAATCTGACGTTCTGAAATTCACTCAGAAATGGTGCCAAAGTGTTGCAAACGATCCCCTGACAGGTTTTTCGGTGGAAATAGATGGGTTTTTATCACGGAAACAGAATGAGCCCTCGAGGTCTGAACAACTTTTTTTAAAAAAATCCCTAAGCCGCGCGGTCACAATTTCAGCAAAAATCTGACGTTCTGCAATTCACTCAAAAATGGTGCCAAAGTGTTGCAAACGATCCCCTGACAGGTTTTTCGGTGGAAACAGGTGGGTTTTTATCATGGAAACAGAATGAGCCCTCGAGGTCTGAACACCTTTTTTTTAAAAAAATCCCTAAGCCGCGCGCGGTCACAATTTCAGCAAAAATCTGACGTTCTGCAATTCACTCAAAAATGGTGCAAAAGGGTTGCAAACGATCCCCTGACAGGTTTTTCGGGGGGGAAAGATGGGTTTTTATCATTGAAACAGAATGAGCCCTCGAGGTCTGAACACCTTTTTTAAAAAAAAATACCTAAGCCGCGCGGTCACAATTTCAGCAAAAATCTGACGTTCTGCAATTCACTCAGAAATGGTGCCAAAGTGTTGCAAACGATCCCCTGACAGGTTTTTCGGTGGACACAGATGGGTTTTTATCATGGAAACAGAATGAGCCCTCGAGGTCTGAACAACTTTTTTTTAAAAAAAACCCTAAGCCACGCGGTCACAATTGCAGCAAAAATCTGACGTTCTGCAATTCACTCAGAAATGGTGCCAAAGTGTTGCAAACGATCCCCTGACAGGTTTTTCGGTGGAAACAGATGGGTTTTTATCATGGAAACAGAATGAGCCCTCGAGGACTGAACAACTTTTTTTTGAAAAAATCCCTAAGCCGCGCGGTCACAATTTCAGCAAAAATCTGACGTTCTGCAATTCACTCAAAAATGGTGCCAAATTGTTGCAAACGATCCCCTGACAGGTTTTTCGGTGGAAACAGATGGGTTTTAATCATGGAAACAGAATGAGCCCTCGAGGTCTGAACACCCTTTTTTTTGAAAAAATTCCCTAAGCCGCGCGGTCACAATTTCAGCAAAAATCTGACGTTCTGCAATTCACTCAGAAATGGTGCCAATGTGTTGCAAACGATCCCCTGACAGGTTTTTCGGTGGAAATAGATGGGTTTTTATCATGGAAACAGAATGAGCCCTCGAGGTCTGAACAACTTTTTTTAAAAAAAATCCCTAAGCCGCGCGGTCACAATTTCAGCAAAAATCTGACGTTCTGCAATTCACTCAAAAATGGTGCAAAAGTGTTGCACACGATCCCCTGACAGGTTTTTCGGTGGAAAAAGATGGGTTTTCATCATGGAAACAGAATGAGCCCTCGAGGACTGAACAACTTTTTTTTGAAAAAATCCCTAAGCCGCGCGGTCACAATTTCAGCAAAAATCTGACGTTCTGCAATTCACTCAGAAATGGTGCCAAAGTGTTGCAAACGAGCCCCTGACAGGTTTTTCGGTGGAAACAGATGGGTATTTATCACGGAAACAGAATCAGCCCTGGAGGTCTGAACAACTTTTTTAAAAAAAATCCCTAAGTCGCGCGGTCACAATTTCAGCAAAAATCTGACGTTCTGCAATTCACTCAAAAATGGTGCCAAAGTGTTGCAAACGATCCCCTGACATGTTTTTCGGTGGAAACAGATGGGTTTTTATCATGGCAACAGAATGAGCCCTCGAGGTCTGAACACCCTTTTCTGAGAAAAAATCCCTAAGCCGCGCGGTCACAATTTCAGCAAAAATCTGACGTTCTGCAATTCACTCAAAAATGGTGCGAAAGTGTTGCAAAGGATCCCCCTCACAGGTTTTTCGGTGGAAACAGGTGGGTTTTTATCATGGAAACAGAATGAGCCCTCGAGGTCTAAACACCTTTTTTTAAAAAAAATCCCTAAGCCGCGCGGTCACAATTTCAGCAAAAATCTGACGTTCTGCAATTCACTCAAAAATGGTGCCAAAGTGTTGCACACGATCCCCTGAGAGGTTTTTCGGTGGAAACAGATGGGTTTTTATCATGGCAACAGAATGAGCCCTCGAGGTCTGAACACCTTTTTTAAAAAAAAATCCCTAAGCCGCGCGGTCACAATTTCAGCAAAAATCTGACGTTCTGCAATTCACTAAAAAATGGTGCCAAAGTGTTCCAAACGATCCCCTGACAGGTTTTTCGGTGGACACAGATGGGTTTTTATCATGGAAACAGAATGAGCCCTCGAGGTCTGAACAACTTTTTTTTAAAAAAAACCCTAAGCCGCGCGGTCACAATTGCAGCAAAAATCTGACGTTCTGCAATTCACTCAGAAATGGTGCCAAAGTGTTGCAAACGATCCCCTGACAGGTTTTTCGGTGGAAACAGATGGGTTTTTATCACGGAAACAGAATCAGCCCTCGAGGTCTGAACAACTTTTTTTTAAAAAATCCCTAAGTCGCGCGGTCACAATTTCAGCAAAAATCTGACATTCTGCAATTCACTCAAAAATGGTGCCAAAGTGTTGCAAACGATCCCCTGACATGTTTTTCGGTGGAAACAGATGGGTTTTTATCATGGAAACAGAATGAGCCCTCGAGGACTGAACAACTTTTTTTTGAAAAAATCCCTAAGCCGCGCGGTCACAATTTCAGCAAAAATCTGACGTTCTGCAATTCACTCAAAAATGGTGCCAAATTGTTGCAAACGATCCCCTGACAGGTTTTTCGGTGGAAAAAGATGGGTTTTCATCATGGAAACAGAATGAGCCCTCGAGGACTGAACAACTTTTTTTTGAAAAAATCCCTAAGCCGCGCGGTCACAATTTCAGCAAAAATCTGACGTTCTGCAATTCACTAAAAAATGGTGCCAAAGTGTTCCAAACGATCCCCTGACAGGTTTTTCGGTGGACACAGATGGGTTTTTATCATGGAAACAGAATGAGCCCTCGAGGTCTGAACAACTTTTTTAAAAAAAAATCCCTAAGTCGCGCGGTCACAATTTCAGCAAAAATCTGACATTCTGCAATTCACTCAAAAATGGTGCCAAAGTGTTGCAAACGATCCCCTGACATGTTTTTCGGTGGAAACAGATGGGTTTTTATCATGGAAACAGAATGAGCCCTCGAGGACTGAACAACTTTTTTTTGAAAAAATCCCTAAGCCGCGCGGTCACAATTTCAGCAAAAATCTGACGTTCTGCAATTCACTCAAAAATGGTGCCAAATTGTTGCAAACGATCCCCTGACAGGTTTTTCGGTGGAAACAGATGGGTTTTAATCATGGAAACAGAATGAGCCCTCGAGGTCTGAACACCCTTTTTTTTGAAAAAATTCCCTAAGCCGCGCGGTCACAATTTCAGCAAAAATCTGACGTTCTGCAATTCACTCTAAAATGGTGCCAAAGTGTTGCAAACGATCCCCTGACAGGTTTTTCGGTGGAAAATATGGGTTTTCATCATGGAAACAGAATGAGCCCTCGCGGACTGAACAACTTTTTTTTGAAAAAATCCCTAAGCCGCGCGGTCACAATTTCAGCAAAAATCTGACGTTCTGCAATTCACTCAAAAATGGTGCAAAAGTGTTGCACACGATCCCCTGAGAGGTTTTTCGGTGGAAACAGATGGGTTTTTACCATGGCAACAGAATGAGCCCTCGAGGTCTGAACAACCTTTTTTTTAAAAAAATCCCTAAGCCGCGCGGTCACAATTTCAGCAAAAATCTGACGTTCTGCAATTCACTCAAAAATGGTGCCAAAGTGTTGCAAACGATCCCCTGACAGGTTTTTCGGTGGAAAAAGATGGGTTTTCATCATGGAAACAGAATGAGCCCTCGAGGACTGAACAACTTTTTTTTGAAAAAATCCCTAAGCCGCGCGGTCACAATTTCAGCAAAAATCTGACGTTCTGCAATTCACTCACAAATGGTGCCAAAGTGTTGCACACGATCCCCTGAGAGGTTTTTCGGTGGAAACAGATGGGTTTTTATCATGGAAACAGAATGAGCCCTCGAGGTCTGAACAACTTTTTTTTAAAAAAATCCCTAAGCCGCGGGGTCACAATTGCAACAAAAATCTGACG